>NW_010972642.1:5238653-5267951 GCF_000737465.1 Haliaeetus leucocephalus
CCGCCCCCGGAGGGGCTCCCGCCGCCTCCGGGCCCGCTCCCGGCAGAGTCTCTCTGCGTTTCTGCTCAGGTTCCCGCCGCCGTGGCCGAGCCAGGGGAAGGGGACGCGGGCTCCCCCGGCGGACTCTCGCTCTCCTCCTCCCTTTCCCGCGGACAAATCCGGCGGCCGAAGCTCAGCGCAAACCCGACTACCTGCAGGAGCCTACGGCTGACGCTCGGTCCCCGAAAACGCGCCTGCCCTTTGCCCCAAGTCTTCTTCTAGCGCTCCTGCCTCGCCGCGCTCTTCGGACGGTCCCGCTCTTCCCCTCCCGCTCCCCGCCAGGACATCGTGTTGCTTTGTGACCGTCGAGGTTTAGTTTTTCCTTTTCCTCCTGAACAACAGGGAGCCGTGGATTTTGTCCCCTCCTTTAAGAACTCCTGCTGACCACGACGACAAGATGTGAGAGGGGCCTGACCAGCAGAGACGTGCCTTCAGGGTGCAGGCAGGACAAAAGGAAGCACGCTTTGGTTTTTCGCTAGGTCTTGCAAAGCTGCCACCGCTGCTTCCCAGCGGCAGAGCTGCAGAGGGCCTTCGCGTAACAGCTGGGGAACCTCTGGGAGCACGCCAGCCATCTGGTCATTTCAAGCCCAGGAGCCGCTTTCTCCAAGCTGAAAACGTCTACCTCTGTGCTTCAACCTTTTGCATCTTACATTGACTTCACACGCTAAAGAAACACGTGAATCTGGCACGAACATAATCCGGGGGCTTAGACCCCACTTCACTACCACCGAGACATTTATTTCTGGTGAGAACAGGGTTTACAGCAGCCTACTGCTTGCTTCAGACAGCAGCACCCAGGTGCTGGGGCTCTCATTTCTCTGTGAATATGCATGTTTATGGGATCCGTGTTGGTTTTCTTTTACGCGGAGCGTAAGGTCTCCCTTTACCTAGGCCGGGAAGGCTGGGAAGTTTTCTGCTGGTCTCCTTCCGTGTCTGTTTGAGAGAGCGGAGATGGGGCCGGGCCTGCAAACTGCCCCCTCTCAAACGGCAGGGCAGAGGATGTCAGCGCTGCCCGGTGGCGAGCCCGGCGCTCGGTGAACCTCACTTTTCAGCACAGAAAGCAAAGTGCTGCAGGAGCCCTCGAGGCAGAGGGGTTCCCGAGCTTTGGTGAAAGCCCGCATACCAGCATCCTGTCCTCCATGTGCATGTGGTTAAGGGGAGGTGGGGAAAAAGTTAATTGTTAGTAACTCCTCATAGAAACACAGTTATCTTTGGTTTTAAGCTCCACGAATGTTAGGTGGGGGTTAAGGCCCGCTCTTCTGCCTGGCTACAGCTGCTCCTGAAACCAGCCAAATGGAAGCAGGAGCACAGAGGCCACGTTCAGAGGAAGGACTTTGCCTCTCCCAGGCTTATATTTTGTTATCTGGGCAAGGCTGCCAGTTTCCTGTCTCGAGCCTTTTTTCAAGCTGTCCTGACGAGAAGGGGAAGTAAAGCACAACCAACTGCTACCCAGAGCCAACAGCAGGACTGCAGGCGCAGCCCAGACTTCTGCACACACATCCATTCTCTCCTTCAGGGCTCAGGCTTCAGTGGGACTGAGCCTCTGTCCCACCTCCCTTTTCACAGAGTGGGATCAACTGCCTGCTCCCGTGGACTGCTACAATAAAATGTTTACAGTCTGGTAACTTCCAGCTCCCACAAGCAGAAGTGGGGGTGCCATGGGGCTCTTCTCCCCCAGCACTTGGGTGGCTGATGAGTTTCGAGGGGCTAGAAAAGGCCCTAGAGAAGATGGGGCAATAGCAGTGTTCTGTTCAGAGCTGCAGCTAGGATGGGTGACTTGCTGCTCTCCCCCCACCAAATGGAGAGTCAGCAAAGGCTAGGCTTAACTTTCCCACCAGTGCTTTATTTTTAACCTGAGCCCTTAACTTGGGCAATTGTATGAATTTTGGCCAGTGGCCTTTCTCTTCAGTAACTTCTTTTTGTCTGGACAATCTTGGTGCTGTGAGTGACTGTGATTGTAAAACTTGGTACTGTGAACTTTTCCTATGTGGTGTGAGATGTGTCGAGGGGATGCTAAGTTCCTGCCCAAAGGAGGTGTAATTACAGGTACATTATGCTCATACAGATATTTGTTTCCTTGCACCTTCCTTTTTTAGCATTAAACAGATAGTAAAAGCTCAGAAAGAACTACAGCATTACTCAAGAGAGAAGGAGATGATACCTGTACCTAGGAGTACTCCATGCTTCAGTCAGCTGAAGACAAACAAACAACTTTGCCAAAAACAAGGTGAAGGAAAAAAAAAAGCTATTCACCCCCAACTATGTTTTGTTGCTCCTATGGCGAGGTCCACAATAGCACCAAAGTGCGTAGAACTTCCCTAATACACTGAAGTGTAAGCATAGTTGAGACACTAGAAGAATCACAGCAGAATTATTAACAAGTCTTATTTCAGTACCCCTTCATAGCACATAACAAAGTTGCTGTTTCAACAGTGAGTGCCTTTTCTAATTTAAGACATTAGTGAGAAAAGGGCATATTTGAAATTTATCTAGCCATGGCATATTTAAACCATGGACAGTGAAATCACAGTTCAAATTTGTCTGTGGATGCAAAGGTTGCCTGGGACAGATGACCCTGCAAAATGATGCTTCTGTTGCATAGAATTCCTTTGTAGAAAAAGTGGTTCTTTGTAGTGCCATGGTTTCTAGGTTGTTAGTAAATGTGGTGTTTGGAGAGTGTAAATCTCTCATAGTAGTTGGCTGTACAGAAGCCCCCTTGCAACTAGAAGGGCAGCTCTGCTGCCACTTCAATTACTTACTACAGAGAAACATTTAAAGCTCTTCAATGTCTTGTTTATAAGCCTGCTCCTCCTTTTGAATTCCCTTCTCTTCTGTAATTCAGCTCTCGCTTCCATTTAAACGCTTCTGCCACATAATAGATCCGTTTGCAGAAGAGAGAGATAGTGGTACCATTAAAGTGCAAACAATACCTCACCCGATGCACCTTGCACACCTACTGTATATTCTGCCAACATTAAATTACTGGTCCAGGTCAATAACACTTTGCTAAACGAAGTTGTGCCATAAGACATAGGTCCCTTGGGATTCTGTTACAAGCCTTGTAACGCAACTCAGCTATTTAGTATTTTATTGCTCTCTCTTCGCTACCCTGACAAAAAGAGGTGACTACTCCCAGGAGGGTAAACTGAAGTGAGAGATAAGGCCTGTGGCCAGTGGACACTTGGCATCCCCCTGGCATTAATCAGAACTTGTATTTTTTAAAAAGCAAGATTGTTAAAATAAAATTAGAAACTTGTGACTGATTTTGCTCTTTTTTTCCCCTCCTTTGAGTCTTGCTGGGCTATTCAATTTTGCATTCAGGGACCAACAGATGTATTAAAGTTACTTGATTTCCTTATGTTTGATTGCTAAAATAGCGTCTGGATTTTTCCCTCAAACAAACTTCTTGTAAGTGAAAGCAAGTTCTAAAAGCTGTAACACCAAGGGAGTTATTTGAGAAGCAAATGACTAAGGCAAGAAAATCCAGATGACACTTCTGAGCTTCCTATTTAAACGATTTATAGGAAATCATACCACTTGAAAAAGGCTCATGGGAAAAAAAAAAAATCAGATTTACATCTTAATTGCTGTAAGAAAAAAAAACCCTTTAAGAAATGGGATCATCAGGATGACAATTATTCATATAATCTGAGAAATGAGTTCTCACTGGAGAAGCACTGAGATCACAGCTGCCTCTTGGTTAGCTCCTGTTGGGTCAGGTCCTGTATAGACAGGAAACAAAGGTGGCACCTGGTCTTAAGTTTGGATCTATGCAGGGACTGGCCCTTTGTTAGTCTTTCTAGGCCTCTGGCTGCAGAGAAAGCAAGCTGTCTTAACAGTCCTGCCTCACTGAGCAGCCCTGCACAGAAATTAGAGACATTTCCTTTCTTTAACACTCATTTTGAAGGAACATGCACTTTCCACACATGAGGGCCCTCAGCCATACCCCACTCAACTGGATACAGCTGCAACACTTTGCAGGAACATTTCAGCATTTGTCAGCCAGTTTAGTACTGGCTCTCAGTTTTGCCTCAGATTTCTGTAAGAAATACTAACATAAGGAGTTAGGCAGAATTGAGGACATAAAAGTGTTTAAGTAAATATATCCAAAAAATATTCTTGTTTTTTAATTTAAGAAACAAAACACAAGTTATAAACAAATTTATAAAATATACATAATACAATATTGGTTGCAAGTCAAAAGAAAGATTATCTTCTAAGATATGAGATTTTTAAAAAGCTGAAATAAAATTATCTTAAGATTTTTTGACAAGTAAGCTTAGAAGCACAGGAAGATGACAAGCTTGTCTGAACACAAAGGAGAAAGGCCTGGAATGTATTCACATCTCACAGGCCGTTATCAGTGGGCTGGACTTCAGAAACCGTGATAACAAATAGCGTAAATGCCAGCCTCAACTAGTCCGCTACCCAGTCAGTGCTACATGGGCCAACATGCAATCACTTGCAGGGAACAATTTTTTCTAGTGCATCAAGCCCATTTTTTTTAAAAACACTGGAATTGATACAGTTAACCATCACTGCTCCTGGAAGATGAACGCCTTAGTCTATTAAATATTTCACAATGGTTAACCTGAACTACCTGTGCTTGAGTTTATACCCACATAAGTACACCTTACACTCATTTTAGCTCAGCCTCCCCCTAACTCAGTTATAATCTCGACTCTAAAAGAGCATCTGCTAAAGCTACACTTTTTTTATCCCGCAAAATAGTCTTTCATTTCCTTAATTGTGTGTCACCATCTACATCTTCAGTTCAAGTCTTCCTGGTGCCAAGATGTCCAAAAGCAAACAGCACTGCAGCAGCGTGTTATAGAATACACCAGATTCCCCTGATCCAGTAATTCTGTATTCAGCCCCAGATTCTTCCTATAATTGTATAATAAGCCTGAATCGCAGTTTTTGGTCCATTATCCCTTTTTCCCCCTTCCTCCTATTGCTGGTTTTCAAGCACATACCTCCCAGCAGGGAGGCAGGGAGAGTTACGGAGACTCCTAATTTAAAAGTTTATCCCACTAACTGCTCAGTTACTCCACTTGATTTCTGAATGGCCATGGAAATGCAGTTGTAAATGAGTGAATGAGTAGCAAAAGAAAAAAATCTCCAGAGACATGTATCAACCAGGTAAAGACAGCCCTAACTGAGCTGAAGTTTAAGGCACACATCTTTAACACAGTATTTACAACAAAATATTTAAAATGTGTATTAAAATGGCAATGCAGATTTTGCCATGTTATCTAAATCTATTTTCCAAACCCTGGCCGTGACTTTTATCCAGTGCAATAGAACCAGTGGAGCTGGAGGACATTTTGAAGGCACAAGTGGATGAGCCACAATAATTTTTCTGCCATCCATCAGTGAGGACTCAATGTAATACATGTCCCCCCAAGGAACAGAACTACTGCCTGTTCTTTCACAGGGGCAGCTAATATTAGCTGCTTCTCTCCACAGAGATTGGAAGCAACGTTACCAGTCTGCTGGGCAATCCTGCCTCCTAGCAGCAGACAGGAAGATCCCACCAGTAAGTCATTTATAATACAAGGACAAGGATGGTGCAGCGAATGCAATTTCAGCACTGTGCATGATACCACCTTCTATCCCTGTATTTCAAACTGAGCAGGTCACAGATAGAGCCTAACACTGCTCCAAAGATTGGCCAATGTCCATCACCTCAGCTGGATAGCCCCAGTCAGAGCTCCGTTGAATGTCCTGGAAAAACAGCTGCTGCTGGAGGCTCTTTAGACTGTTCAAGACCTCTGGAGAGAGTTCATGGAAGACCACTTGTTTTTCCTGATCCTCCTCCTCTTCTTCCTCTTCCTCCTCCTCCTCCACAAGGTCATCAGGAGGCAGAGGAGAACATCTAGAGATGTAGCCCTGGTCTGACTGCACTGACTGTCTTTGGTCTTTGCATTGGTCATCAAAGACCAGCTGGTGTTGCTTCTCAGCCTCCTCTTGGCAGAGAAGTGGCTCTGAAGGAATGACGCTCTGCTGATAAAGAGAATACATGAGTCCATTCAGATGGTGTCTCAGTTCACCTGAGAGATTTGCAGGACTCTGGTCATCTGTTGCTGAAACTTCAGAGTCGCTGTGGAGGATGATGTTATTCCTCATTGGAAAGCTTGTCTCCAGAAGAGGAACTCCTTCCATACAGTCCTCATTACTCAGCACATGATGACCAAGTATATTTCTATCTTCAATGGAAGAGACTGGCTCCAGTACCTGAACTAGAGGAGCCTCATCCATAGGAAGGACCATAGTCTGAGAAGCTGGATCCCCACAAGGATTAAGTTGAGGTTGCAGTTTACAGCCTCTGCTTTCACCTTCGTGCATGTGGAGGTTGATGACATAACAACAGTCCGGGTCAGGCTCCCGTAGGTGCAGCTGGTGTTTCACAATTCCACCCGGTTCACTTAGCAATGAATCCACCTGGCTCTCTCTGTTTAGGGACTGCAACTCTTCATCATTATCCAAGCAGATGGTTTCACTCTCAAACCAGTCTGGGTGTTCTGTCTGCCAGTTCTTGAACTTTTGTACTGCCTCTTTCAACTTCCTCCCACTAGGGGTATCGATGTAATTTTCAGCTGTGATTTCCCGGATTCGATGGATGCGCCCAGGTTCAAACTTCTCCAAGTCCTGAATCCGAAAATAAATATCCTCAAACTTTTCCATCAGTTGGTACCTGGATGTGACGTTGAACAGATCAGGTATATCTTTCTCACTACTTATCCCCTCAAAATAGCAGACTATATACATTCCAAAACAGGCTGGCTTCTTGAAATCTGGCAGGATCAAATTCAAGGCTGGGGTGAACAGGTCTCCCATTGGCTTTTGCTGATCTTGCTTGAGACACACCGGCTCACTCCCAAGCATGGCCTGCCATTTCGCCTGAGTGCCCCGTGAACATAAGATGATGATCTTTGAAGATAGGTCTTCCATTTCCTTCTTCTGTCGAGTAAGCCAGGGTAATGCCCCTAACTCTGAGATCTGATGATCTTCTAGCAGATCTAAGGCTACAGCAGTGCCACAGACTGTCATCAGAAACTCTGCAAACTTCAGCACCACATCCACGTACAGCAGGTGATCAGCAGAGTACACAATCCAAACCTTCCGGGGCTTCAAGGGTGGCAAAGGAAGGTCGGTATATGGTGCTGCTGAAAGACAGAAAAATATTCATCCCAGCCACATTCCTGAAATTGTAATGGCGTAAGCCAGCAGCAATCAACATAGGAGAATATTAACAAAACGTTCTATCGGCTACAAGTTTGGAAGCTATTTTGGCAACATATGCAGACAACATCTCATTGTAGAAATTTAATATGAAAGTCGAGACAGTGGAGCTGTGATTTGTAGTAATGCCTGGATGGTTCATGGAATTTGATCACACAAAAGTAATACACCAGCTTCAAGAGGCTTACAAATGTAGATACATTCTCTGCTGGAGAGCTGAGTGCACCCACCCCAAAACAATCTCCTATTGCTATGGCTTAGATGATTAGCAAAGGTTCTTTTGCTAGTACAGCCTCAGCTGGGTCAAAAGCCTCATCACTTTACAAAGCAGTTATATCCCATCTGGCAAATACAGCATTCCAAATTCCATATACAAAGTTTCTTTTAGCTAAACAGGAAGATCCTAAGGCTACCTTTTTGTTTTTAAGAAGCACCTATAGAGTAGTAGAGCATATGAAAGCCCCTTCTGGAGAATTGTGTGAGACTTCCAGAACGCATTACATGTGCTTGATAAAACAGAGGCAGGACATCTTACCAGTCTGCAAATCATTGTGGTTGCATTTCCCTCGCCCGTGTCCTGGAAGAGAGAGAAAGTAACTGTCAGTTCTGAAAACATGAAATAAGATTAAACCCTTAAAATGACAACACCTTCCAAAGATTAGATTAAAAAAAATATCTTTAACTGTGCAGGGATAAAACCATGGGGAGGGAGAAGCCTAATTAAAAAAAATACTAAATTAATAAAGACTCTTCTACAGCCAATTTTGCTATGTACTTTACTACATTTTCCCTTTGAAAGGAGAAGGAATGCACTCAAAAACAATTTTCTTCATCTTCCCCAGATCCAGCCAGCCTCAAGAAGTACAGAACCCCCAATTGTTCTGCTACCTCTCCTTAAGGAGAAGAGGCTTTTTTAAAGATAGCTTTTTCTTAAGAGGCTTCTCTGAAGAGGCTACTAAAATATCTATAAGATGTAGCTAGGGACAAGTTTGATGTTAAGAAATTTTCCAAAAAGATTTCCAATTACTCCTCTCTGGTAAAAAAATCCCCAAACCAACAACAAACAAAAACCAAACAAAACACCAAAATAGTGAGTTGCACAGTTTTCCTGTGATAACAGCCTCATGGTTGCAGCACAAAAGACTAGGAATTAGTCCTTAAGCACCCAATTTTCCAACCCGTTCAATGTCAGCCTCTGTGTCCTGTTTTTCTTCTTCCATCTTAATTGAAAAACACTATTTAAGCTCAAAATAGTATAAAAATGAATATTGTAGACACTTTGGGGGACAGGGGAAAGACTACAGTCTGGACAAACAGGAAGCTTCTATCCTGCAAAACTCTTATGCAATGCAGGAGAAAAATAAATGGAAAAGATATCTGTAGCAATCTGCAGGAAACAAATGGCTGAACTATGAAGTTCCTTTTTCCCCTCAGGAGCTCTGAAATGCTATGAAAATGGAGTGTCAGACAGCATAACCCATGGAAGGCTTTACTTAACTAGGTGGATGGTATTAGGATGTTACAAGTCCTATGATGTAAAACAGAAGGAGGTCTTTATATAGGCATTATCTCAGTGGCAAGACATCAGAACAGCAAGGAAGAAAACAGCAATAGGAATAGGTATAGAGGTAGGAAAAATACAGTTTTAGCATTGAATCTTTTCTTCCTAGCTGGTATGAGTCTTACCTGCTCGTTTTTTGGTCATACAAATCACACCTGCTATGACTGATCCCACCAGTAACACACAGATCCCAGTGATACACCAGTAGAGCCATATAATCATATCACCTGCAGTATAAGAATAGTGCTCAGACATTGCTTTACACAAATAGAGTTTCACCAAAGAACAGAAGTTTCTTGAGCAGCATGGGCCAAGGGAGAAGGACCCTGGCTCTGCCCAAAACCACAGGTGGTCCAGCACTTCCTCCTTACAACATATCACAGTCACTTCTCAAAATGAATTCCTGCTTTTGTGATGATGCTCTACACCATAAACTTGCTCCACAAAGAACCATATGTGCAGCACATTGAAAACACAGATCAATAACCTTCCTCTAAATAGCAGTGTTTATCCAGCTTTGACAGGCATGCCATCCATGTCCTGCCTGTTCATGTAATCTATCTTAAAAATAAAATCATCACCATTTTGGGTGATGTAGTTTTTTCAATCTATAGGTGTTTTTTTCTTTTTAAATCTTGGGCAAACTAGCTCCTTACAGGTGTTTTTGCAGTGTCATGGTTTAAGCCCACCCAGCAACAAAGCACCACGAAGCTGCTCCCTCACTCCTCCCACCCGGGCGGGATGAAGAGGAGAAAATATAAAAACACACTTGTGGGTCAAGACATGGACAGGGAAGGATCACTTGCCACTTATGGTCACAGGCAAGACAGACTCAACTTGGGGATAAACAATATCAACTGAATTTACTACCAATCAAAACAAGGATAATGAGAAGTAAACCCAAATCTTAGAACACCTTCCCCCCACCCCTCCTTCCTTCCCAGCTCAATTCCTCTCCCAGTTTTCTCTTCCTCCCGCCCCGCATGGGAATGGGGGTTGTGGTCAGTTCATCACACGTCTCTGTCGCTCCTTCCTCCTCAAGGGGAGGACTCCTCACTCTTCCCCTGCTCCAGCGTGGGGTCCCTCCCACAGGAGATAGTCCTTCATGAACTTCTCTGGCATGGGGCCTTTCCACGGGCTGATCTTCAGTCACAGACTGCTCCAGCACGGGCTTTCCCATGGAGTCATGGCCAACTTCAAGGGCATCCAGTCCTCCCCAGGCTGCAGGTGGGCATCTGCTCCCCTGCTCGCTTCCATGGGCTGGGGGGGGAACAGCCTGCCGTCTGTCTCACCGCAGGCTGCAGGGACATCCTCTCCTTCTTCACTGACCTTGCTGTCTGCACAGGGGTTTCTCTCACATTCTGATCCCTCTACTCACTGCAGGTTCCCCTCTTAAACACATTATCCCAGAGGCACTACTACCACCGTCACTGATCGGGTTGGCCTTGGTCAGAGGTGGGTCTGACTTAGAGCCAGGGAAGCTTCTAGCATCTTCTCACAGGAGCTACCCCTGTAGCCCCCTCCCCCACTACCAAAATCCCACCACACAAACCCAAAACATGCAGCCAAAAAAAATGATGTCAAATCATTATGCACATGATTTATCTTGACATTCATAAAAATGAATATATGCAAGCTATTCTCTCCAAAAGCTGCTTTATATTATGCAAATTTTTTAACACTGAGCAAAGTGACAGAAAGTATTTTATATTAAGACTCTTCTTGTCAAAACTGTTTCTCAAAGAATTTTATGCAAGTGAAGTATCTCTAAAAAAATTTCTCTTTAAGGTTCACACTGCATACAAATACTTGCCTCGTTAAATCAGTGAAGTAAACTCTTAACACAATTCATTCTGAACTCAGTGTTACAAGGGGACATTTCCTGCCCATCGGGTCATTCCCAGGGAGAATCATTTGTTATTCTATATGACAGGAAAAGAGCAGCAAAAAAGTTTCAGGTTATTGGAAGAACTTCTTACCTGATGGGTCTGTACCTGCAAAAGAGAAGAGTTACATTAAAAATTCAGCTCTCATCTGTAAGACAATGGGAATCTAATTTACAGAAAAGCAGTTCTCACTTGGAGCTGGTGAACATGGGATGAAAGCAGAGTGTCTCAGGCAGTCTGTGTCACAGTTCGCAAAGAATGGCTGAATCTGCAGTTGAAATAAATTCAGAAAACAGAAGCTATACTTAAAAGCAAGTTTGTTTCCTCTTTACTTTCCCTCTGCCTCAACATTCCCTGAATTTTAGCACAGGGACACAGAATTCCCACTTCCCTTCAGAAAAGAAGATTCATCAAGAATTCTTACACAACACATTAAGGCAGCACTGAGCTCCTGAGGTTATACCCTTGCCATTCCCACTCCATAGTCTCTGACCTGGCAACCCTATACTAAAGAAAAGCCACTGTCTACAGAGAATACCCATATAAAAAAAAAATTCTTCTTTCGGCCATAATCATTATTTCCCTGATCTATGTAATTAGGGATTAGCCAATCTCAGAACAAAACATTGTACAAAGACCCCATAACATTCCTAAGTTGATCATTGCCTTGTTGGTGAAGGAAGGACATAGGGACAACAGTGAGATCCTACCTGTATTTTGTAGTTGCAGCAAGCTCTTATGTTCTTCTCTATTTTGATTGTGACATTCACTTGCTGTTGTAGTCCACCCTGCAGAAATCAGATGCAAGTTATAAGGGAAGGAAGAAAACGGAATGAAAGCAGGAAAAAAGAAAAGGAGTTGACATGAGAATATAGAGTGGTCCAAAGAAGCAGATTTTTTTTTAACAAGAATCCCACAGAGAACAAAATGGATAATTGGTCTGGCCACCATCACTGCAGGTATCCTGTGTGACAGGCACTGTAATAGAATTAAGACAGCAGGCTAAGGTTGCACAGGTAACAGGAAACAATTAAGGATGTGCACGGTGTAACTTCAAATGTGTTAACTTAAACTTACAGTTTCTTAACAATGTAAATGTCTTCAGTTATTTAATGTGTAAATATGAACAAGCTTCCTTGCTTAATTAAAAACAGCTGTCAGCACTGCTAGAACAGACAAATAAGTTGCCCTTGTTACCTGCCGTATACAATCAGTATCATGATAATCTAAATATATTCTTTACAATGATTAGCAGATACATACTCCAAAATGACCTATATTCCCCTCTACCAGGGAAATATGCTGTGTCAGTAATAACTTAATACGTATCAGTGCATAGAGTATGAAGGGTTTTAAGTGTGGAAAGAAGAGAAAGGTTAAACAAACTGAACACCAATATATCTGCCCTTCCCCAAGGAAGGGTGGAGACTGGTACCAAATATTCAGCATTTCTCCTCTCTCAGATGCCTGAAGGGGAACATGTCTTATGTCAGAAGACACTCTGGATCTACTTTGAGCTTCTGAACAATACAGGCTGTAAGACCTACAGGAATCGATTCTCAGTTTGATTGAAACATCTGTGACAAAACCACTCATTCTTGATCTAAAAAAACTTAATTAACACGCCTCCCCCCTGCCATCACATTTGATGAACTACTTCAATGATTTATTGAAACTTTGCATCTCAGTTTTGGTTGATTTATTTAGTCTTATCCCCCAGGCATTGGCTTGACAAAGGTAATAAAAGCCCAGATAGTCAAGTATCAAATTTTGGTTTTCTTTGCAGATGTTTACAGACTGCATTATAAAAACCTCTTTCTGATCTTTTATCCACCAAATTCCTGAAATAAAGTTCCTCTTTCCAAAGGCAATTAAAAAACCGTGAAAATAATTCCTTGAAAAATTGATGTTCAAGTGCATTTGTTGTATCTCCTACATCATGGCTCCAAGTCCTTGTTTAGCAACCATTAAATATTTGTCTAAATTACCACAGAGGGTATCATTTAGGAAGGTAATTACCTCAGTGAAATCACGTGTGATCATTTTACACTTCTTTTCATTCAGGAAACTGGCCACATGAATTTGGTATCGGGCTGACTCCATCCATGGGTTAAAGCTCACAAGCAGAGTCGTATCATCTAGACTTTTACCTTGGATCCTGGGCTCCCACAAGCTGCCTGGAAGTAGTGCAGAGATTTCCAAGTTTCTCAACTGTCAAATATTTCAACAGAGCACCCATGTCTACATGACTCAAACAGAAAAATTTTTACCTGTCTTTATACATGGGATGGTTCTTTTCATCAGAGAGTCCTTGCAGTCTGCAAGAAAGACCATCAGTGACTAGTCAGAAACATTGTACTTCCATTTAGGAAAAACCACCCATTTTCTTATCAGAAGCTAGACACCTAACCAAGCCCTCCTTGACGAGTAGAGACCTTTGTTCTAAAGCAGTAGCAAAATTCTGCAGCAGAATAGCATTCATTTCCAGTGTATAGACTAGTCCCTCCACTGATGTTATGGTGTTTGGTTTGTTGTTTTTTTTTTTTTTTTCCAGAACAGAGATAATTTATAAGAAAAGACTGAAAATATACGATACTTATTGTAACAGTAATATTTGACAACCCTTGCTAATGTAAGACTTGTGCAGAGAGGGTCATAGTGGAATTAAAACTTCATATTGATCTCTGGATTTTGAGAGCACCACAGCGATAGATTCCTCCAAAAGCATTCTGCCCCAGGAAAACTAGGAGGCTGGAATCTTTCTTGATCCCAAAACACTCTTCCACATTTATAATTCTTTTTGCTTCATTTGGCAGAGTGGCCCTGCTCTTTGGGACTTCATTCAGAGTCAAATCCAGAGTTACATATTCAACATCTAACAATGTGAGATTTACAAGCTTCAGCCTAAACTATGTCTCTCTTCCAAGGTTTAGACAAAGGAAAAGGAACAATTCCCTGCTTAAACAGTTGAAATAAAACATTGCATATCTTAAATTTCCAACTTTCAAAGTTGGAAAATTTACAGTGCCCCTGTAATTCACAAGTAAGGTCTAATCAGCAAAGCTCCCTGCAACTCCTGAGCTTGACACAATGCATTAGTTTTCTGAAGAACAATGGAGGATAAAAGCCAGGAAGTTCTTCGAGTGACCAGGTATAAGAAAGGATAAGAGGGCTGAAAACCAAGTGCCCCCCCTTTCCTTTTCCAGCTTACATGAACTGAAACGCGACATACTTTGCAATTTTGTGACTACAAAGTCACATTGACAACTATAAGCAAATTAAGAAGAAAATTATGAACCAGTTTAAGCTCTGTATTGAGTGTCAAATATTTATAAACTAGTCAGTGCAGGCAGAGGGTACTTCAAATGCTCAGCATCTTTGGGGAAAACAATAAAAATTCTTTTTAGTTATAGGAAAATTTTCACATACACAAGAAAGGGTCAGGCACTCAGCTCTACCAAATTTCTTGGTAAATCATGCCTAACTGTACTTTAGAAATCAAACTTCACATGTCTAAGATTTAATACTAGAAGCCAAACTTCACTCCTTCTGATTTGGAAATTCTGATCTGTGCTTCCAGCTTCCATAAGCAGAGGGGCAACTTCAAAATATTTCAAATTAAGTAAAAACAGCAGTGATAGCCTGCAGAGAGCATGAAAGGCTACTCTACAGCCCCATTCATGTAGATGAAATATCTTTGTGCTTGCTCCACTGATGAGCATTTCAGCAACAAAATCCAGATGTAACTTACCTTCAAACAGCCCCTCAGAGGGGCATCTATACCAGTTTTCAGGTTTAACTACAAATATCTCTTTAACCATAGTTGCAGCAGAATTCTCAACAAGCTAAAAATGCAATTTCTCAGAAATCAGAGGCCCAAGCCCAAGGCTTTGTCCAGCTTTCTAGAGAGCACATTAAAAATTTTTATAGCACTATCTTCCATGTAGGAACTACAGTCAACCAGAATCAAAGGGTCTGTCCTTCACAGAATAGTCCCTCCACATCCACCTTATTCCAAGCAGAGATTTGGCAGACTTCGGGACATGGGATTCCAAAAACAAGAGCAGTGACTTGTAGCACAAATGATACATGCATTTTGGATATATACCACAAGGGTATTGTAGATAAGGCTAGCACCATGGACTTTCTAAACAGCAATATTCAGAAAGGACAACAGGTTTTTATAATATTGCCACCCTATTGCCAAACTTGCTCACAGTTCATGGATCTGGTCTGGAAAAAAACCCCAACCTACAGGACCACAAGCCATCACAGTCCTAAGCTCAAGGCCTAAGTGAACTAGAGCACCTCTTACCAGGCATTGTGAAAGACATGGACTTGCAGTTGTAGTCTCCATCTACACTCAGTTTGGGCAGGTGGTAGACAGTCACTTGGTAAGTCTGGCCAGGTTCCACTTCAAAACGGTCAAAACTGAAATTCCACTGAAAACAAAACACATTCACAAGGACTTAAAACAAGAATGTTGTTCTATAAAGGCACTGAAATTAACAGCCGACTTGGCCCTGTTCCACTGTGTTCCCGCATCCCATATGACCCTTTTTCTGAAGCCTGACCAAAAAAAAAAAAAAGAAACTCAAGTATATTAAATGTACCTGTCCCTTGGTCAATCCCAAATTCTTCTGTTTGGAATGAGAAAACTACAGTTATTTCTTGGGATCTTTGAGCTGATACAACAGTCTTATGCCAAACAACTGTGTGGAGTTTCCACTAAATTACATGCTGAACTGAAAGGAGATAAGGCTAAAATATGCAGTTTTGAGACTGAAATTTTAGTCTACTGTGAAACTTGTAGTACTGTGCAAATGCTAAGCATTTAGAATTGCACTTATACATATATAGTTCTTTACCTGGCCATTCCATATATCTTTTCTTAAATCTATACTGTTTTCTGCATCAGCAATGCTGTGCAAATTCTGGAGGAGGCACTGGCTCCAGATGGTAAGCTGAGTATGGCCGAATTCTGCATGGTAAGCAATGAACTCCAGACTCCTATTGTTCATAAAGGGAGCTGTAGATGATAAGCACTTTTCTGACAAGTTTCCTGGACTAAGCATAAGTTGAAAGATCACCCCTAAGGTTGGTGCATTTCTCCACAGCAAGGGAGTACAAGAAAAAAGTGGAAGTAAAAAGGAAGGGTTGAGTTAAAAAGGCTATAAATGTCACGCCTGTCAAGTAGAATGCAAAACCACCTACAATTATTTGCTTTAAGCAACATCCAGAACGATGACATGTGCTAGGCACTGAAAGCAACAATTCTTAAAACCTGAAGGATGGGAAGAGTGGAAGACAAACCAAGATAAGAGAGCAGCTTGTACACAGTTACACACAAGTGTAAAACAAACTGGAAAGGACAGCAAGTCTCAAGCCCAATATCTTGATTGTTTTATCAACTCCTCTAACCAGTCTGTACTTTTTAATCGATAACCTTGCTGTATGACAGTGAAAGCAGAAACAAACCCATGGACTAGAAAAAGTAGTTTAGAGCCCTTTGCACTCACCCGGCCTCCATCTGGACGGACCTGAAGTGGCAAGTTGTTCTGAAAGTCAAACTGGGCACATATCTGTTGATTGCTGTTCACTTGCATCACAGCCAGCTCTGCCCCTTGGAGATAGCGGATACTAGCTGCAGGCACAGAGAGAGATGTCTTTCTTTTCCTGTCATCTGCACATGTAGAGGTTGCAAACCCCACAGAAATTACCACTGTGCCTAGTCTTGTCACAGTCTTACTCCTTTGAAGTGCTGGGGATCCCAACAGAAAGATACCTGGCCATGAAAAAGTGAGCGTGCAGGGTTGCCTAGCAGCACTTTCAGCTTAAAGATTGCCCCGCATGGCAAGAACCCTATCTGTGCAAGTGAAGGGGCAGAGTAGAAGGCAATTTCATTCTTCCAGACACCCTGGCAGTTCCACAGGTTCAGCGTTGTGTTTAGCTCTGCCTCTCAAGGCTGCTTCATGCAGCTTGGGCACCAAAGCAAATATGCTTTTATTTTGGTACAGACAGTCCCAATGGGAAAGTTTACAACCACAGCTACACAAAACAACAGGGTTACCTGGGTCACACCTGCTTCTACACTACTATAGCTATACTGAGATAATAACTCTATAGCCCTCAGACACAGGCCCTGCAGAAGGAAGAAATGAATGTGTTTAATTCTGTCTTGAATCAGTGCAAAACCATGGACAAGAGCATGCTAGGGAAACTTCATATACAAACAAACAATCAAAGATATTTGGAGAAAACTTGACTTACTGGTACTAATTTTGGCTCCAGCAATGAGACAATTACTCCTCTATCAAGACACATGTGCATATAAGAAACCTAAGTTACAAGGACTGGATTACCCAAAATGGGAAGAAGTTGCACTGGGTTAATGGCGCATAATTCATTTGTACTCTCTCAAATTAATTCTCATTTGTTCAGTTTGTAGATGTAATTCCCCTGCATGAGACTGCTGCAGTCGTTACTATGCCTTGAAAAGGCAATGCTTGCAGTGCGAACCTCCTTTCTCCCCTCACTACCATGGGAAAGGTGTGGGCCACTTGATTCCATTTTTATCTGCTTTTCCCATTTTAAATGTCATTATCCCATACTAGTGGAAACATTTTAAAGTCTTGAATACCCACCACACCCAAAGCCCCAATTCAGTCAAGAAAGATCAAAAAATGACCCCCAAAACAAACAAAATGAAGCAGCCAAACACCAGATTTCAAAGGTCTGCTTTCATGACTAGATCAGTGAAAGACTTCAAGCCATAATTCTACTCCTTATCCTTATGTGCTGGTTTTGGCTAAGATAGAGTTAATTTCATTCACAGCAGCTGGTGTAGTGCTGTGTTTTGGATTTGTGACCAAAACAATGTTGATAACACAGGGATGTTTTAGCTATTACTGAACAGTGCTTACACAGCATCAAGGCCTTTTATGTTTCTTACACTGCTCTCCCCAAGCAGGTAGGCTGGAGGGGCACAAGGAGCTGGGAGGGGACACAGCCAGGACAGCTGACCGAAACCGGCCAAAGGGATATTCCAGACCATATGATGTCACACTCAGCATGTAAAGCTGGGGGAAGAAGAAGAAAGGGGGGGATGTTCAGAGTTATGGCATTCTGTCTTCCCAAGAAACCGTTGCGCGTGATGGAGCCTTGCTTTCCCGGAGATGGCTGAACACCTGTCAGCTGATGGGAAGTAGTGAATGAATTCCTTGTTTTGCTTTGCTTGCATGCACGTCTTTTGCTTTACCTATTAAACTGTCTTTATATCAGCCCATGAGTTTTCTCACTTTTACCCTTCTGATTCTCTCCCCCATCCCACTGTGAGGGAGGTGAGTGAGCGGCTGCATGGGGCTTAGTTGCTGGCTGGGGTTAAACCATGACACCTTACTAGGTCACACTTAATTCCTCTGCTCCATGTTCACATTAAACAACCACCACTTACCATCAGTGGCCACTTTCCATTCTATCCGAAGCACAGGGAGCAGTTTTCCATCCGTCTGACGGAAAACATCAGAAGAGACATGAAGACTGCTTGGAGCAGAAGGAGTCCATGGGAGAACCTGCCGCCAGCTCGCCTCCATGCAGGTACCTGTCCAGCAAATGAAAACCACTGTTTAAAGCAGGGCAGAGGAAGCTCTGCTTAACTGCAGTTATGGTCTGCCCTTTGGGTCAGGGTTACTCAGAGGGCAAAACTAGGTGACAGACCGCTTCACAGTTCAGAAAGGCAGTTTTCAGCACGCAAGTACTTTAAGTTGCCTGCAATATTCTGAACTCACTCATTCTAGTAACTTACACTTCTTCTTTTCCTTAAAATCCATTAGTAATCATCACAATGCAGGCTAAACAGGTCAGGTAAGGTAAGTTTACTTAATATCTCTTGCAGCAAGTCCAGACCTTGATGCTGAAACAGACCTATGTTAGAAGACTAGCATTAATTTCCAGCCTTCCAATAAGAAGTCTGTCAGATACCCAGGGAAATTGTTCCAATAGTTAGTTACTTTGTTTAAAAACTGCCTTACTTCTAATTTGGTTATACATCTGAATTTAGCTTCCAACAACTGCTTGTTATGCCTTTCATAAATTAATGAGCTCTCTGGATAGAAAAATAATTTAGACTAGTCTATACAGTGTTAGGGAAAACTGGTCCTGTAATCTCATCTGAAGATGAAATCAGGTATGACAGGCATTAGACAGACATGATCTACTTAGACTTTTGTAAGACATTTGACCTATCAGATCTATTAAAAATAGCATGGTCAGGCTCTCCAAAGTACACTTTCAGTGTTTTTTGCAGGGTCAGTGATAGGAACAGTGGAAAGTGGGCACTATCCCTTCTTGTAACAGCATAGTTTTAGCCTTAGAAAGCAATTAGACAGTCCTCAAATGCTCATTCTACCAAAAAATAGCTATAGAAAACCTGATAAGATTAAAGTACCTTTCAGAAAAGAGTGTACTAAGCACTAATAAAAAAAAAAAAAAAAAAAAATCTTTCTCCTAGAGCAGAAAAACATAACAAGAACCATAAGGCAGAATTTAAACCAAATATTCAAATAAGGAAGCATTTTAATAATGGAGCTGGAGATTGGCTTAGCTGTGTTGTCAAGCTGTATTCCAATGGCTGTCTGCCAGTGGGAAATATGATCCAATCTGATCCCACCCAATCCCTCTCCTGCCAAAAAAGTTTAAAATCTGGTTGTTTTCAGCATTGTCATCTCCATGATCTGGCATGCCAGCATGGCTACAAAAATAATTGTGCCAGTACAATACAGGGTTGAGCACTGAGGCCGAAATGAGCCTGCTTAGAACAATGACTGCAAAAAAAGGCCAAGGAGTTCTGCAGTGCCATCCAGATGCCTCCATGTACTAAATAGGTAAATGCAGAACATTCTCTTTTTTTTTTTTAAGAACATTACGGATAATTATACTAAAGTGTTTCAGATGCGTACCATTGCTAAGACTTGACCCCTCACACCTGATATGTCCAATATATCTGTTCAGTGGGACTTGCAGTAACTCTAGTTTCCTTTTCCAATGCATAGAATCATTTAGGTTAGAAAAGGCCTTTAAGATCATTGAGTTAATTCATTGGACTTTATGCCCAAAAATTTCCATTAATTGCTCTCAGCTGCACCCCTTTATGCCCCTTTTTAAAATTCTATTTCATATATTAATTTTTCATTAAGTACCATCATAGAGATAACAGCTTGTAAAGAACATTTACTGACAAACTTGTCCTAAAATTCCCATTTCTTTAAAAATTGAGCATCCCAGCTTTAAATAGAAGCTAAACAAGTTGGGTTATGTTCCACCCACGCCCCACCCCCAAACTCTTATCCTGAGAAAGACTTAACTTTCCATTCCACTTTTAGCTGGAGCTGATTATGGATCAAACTGAAAATTCCCAAGCAAGGCATGACAGCAGTGCTTCACTTTACATCTCTCTGTTTCTAGCAGGAAGAACTTGCTGTATGAACCCAGTTAAAAAAAATGCATGATCTGATAGAAAAACGCAATGAAGAAAAAAATTACTTACTATTTCTTACGAGGCAGTTTAAATCCTGTGGGGGGAAAGAAACAATATTACTCCCAGAATAGAAACTGGATTGACAGTAATTTGCTTCTGCTTAGTGGCAGGAGAGGTACAGGAAGAAAAAATAATTCAGTGAACAGCAACACATACACACTGGAAGAATTAACCATCAGGAAACATTGCACAAAGTTGTTCATCAGAAAAACAAAGGACACAGGGCATGAAACCTGCTCACACCCGAACTGCATATGTGACAGCAATAGTTGCAATAATGGAAAGAAACTGGAGAGGCAAAAATGCAAGATTATGGTAGTAAAAGCCTTCCAAAATCCAGGACTGTGAAAATAGAAACTGGTGTGACATGAAAGACTGCTTGAAGTAGATGGGTACGTTTTTTAAACAGCACTGCTTTAAGTTACTGCTACCTAGCAGCGATCATGCTGGTAGCGCTTGCAAGGTCTAAGCCCACCCGACTGGAAGCGTGAGCTCTCTGCAGCTGGGCTTGCCACTGAAGTACCGGTTACACACTGCCTAGTGCAGGGCATCCCCTGAACAGAAAGGCTGCATCAGTTACGGCTGGTCTTTTTCCTGATGCCACGTAAGAAGCAGGGAAGGGAAAAGACAACATTTAGTAAGCGCCAGGCTTGAAACTAGGATATGGTGATTTTATTTTTTAGAAATATATTTGAGAGGCAACCCATGAAGGAAAAAAAAAATAAAAATCAGAATTAGACTCTTTCATATTAAGGATAAAGATGTCCTGAATGTAAAGAAGCAACCAGAAGTTATGTGGGCTCTGCCTGGTTTCCCTAGGTATGTTTTGTTTATACTGCAAGACCCCATGGTCACCAGGAAAAAGCAGGTGAGCTTGCTTGGTTAATGTGATGCAAAATCCTAGCAATAAGGAAGTCTGAAGTTTTCACTGACTTAGTAAATCAAGATGAGGGCTAGGTTTCCTCCCACTGGTTTCTTATGCCTTGACATATAAATGTGGATATTCTTATCACACTGTTGCCACAATAACTCATTCCAGTGGAGGAGGCAAGGCAGCAGAGTTTTTAACCTCTCTGCAACTTGTTAAGGTCAACTCCAAGCGTATTTGGGGTTTAGCTTATTAACATGGTGTAGGTTGTATTCACATTTGCAGGGATGGATGCTTGAAAGAACCAGCTGCGCCTTTTCGGCAGTGAACATGCCCTCCAGCGTGGCGTGGAAAGCTAAAGTTTCACAGACACCGAGTTGGCATGAGACAGCATCCCTGCCAGAGGCACAACCCTAAACCTCCCTTCACTTGCGCCCCAGCACTGCGGCCTGCCCTGTGCTAGCACAAGCACGCGTGTGACCATGCGGGCAGCTGGCTACAGCCTGAAACCGACTCAAAGGGAGGAAGGGAGGTCAGCTGCGAACCAGATCTTCTGCCCTTCTGCACCTCTGCTCCTGCTTGTACAGGAGAGGCTGGGAACAGACCACCAGGCCTGAGGAGGAAGGTGGGCGCTGCTCTTCACAGCTGTGCTGGCTCTTGTCTGCTTATAACAGGACAGAACTACATCCTGCCTTTAAAGAAGTCCTAGTGAAGGCAAAACATCACATTGATTACTAAGCTTTCTCTCATTTGAAGGAAATACAAAGTATAAGCAATTGGTGAAATCCAGTATCATACAAGCTGTGCTGAGCAACATATTTCAAACATGAACAGAATTCTACTGACTATGAAAAAAATACTTCAGACATAATGCTTACATGTCAGCTAATGTATCTGTGTTCCTACAAACCCTGAGCGAAAGCAGGCAGATTTGGCTTTAAGCTCCTCATCCTTATATAAAAAATAAAACCTGAAAAATCTCTTCTGGGCTTTTGTTACACAAGTCAAAACAATACACAGGTATAAATCCAGCGTTCAGGCACCCTTCACAAGAAACACATCCACACTCCAATAAGCAGTATTACAAACATACTCAAGATATAGGTATATTGAAAAAGATTCAGTGCAACACCCAAGGTATGCAATATTGACCAACTTTATTATCATTTAGGAAACATTTCAATCAGTTCAAAGGAAGGAATCTGCCTTATTGGCCACCCTGGACTTCTAAGTATACACAAATCTATATAACACTTTGCCTGAGAACTGAACTTTGGTGAAGAATTGTTTTCCTACCAGCCAGCTAGCAATGTTATATTTTTCAAAGTGAAATAATCTTTGGTGAACTAAGTTAGGACTAAGGCAACATCCCACTGTCAGAACAAATATTCTGATTACTTCTCACTGTTAATCAAAAGATGCCTTTATAAATGAGGAGGGAAGGGGGGATACACAGTGACACACTTAACCTTTCCTTGCTGTTGTCCCACTCTCTTCTCTTCCTTTGTCCCCCGACTCCCGGGTGTTAGCAGCTCACCTGCAGAAACTACCTGCCTTTCCCCTTATCTTTGCTCTGGATCTTCTTGAAGTTTTCAGCTCACTGTTGGATCCCCAACCTCACTGCTAGGTTGTGGCACTAACAGCTCTGGAAACACCCAAACAGGGTCTTGCTACATGGGAGTCTTGGGATAAGCAGCCCCAAAAGCTGCGTAGCAGTGTCCTGCGTGAGGCAGAGAAGCTCTAACCTAACCAAGAGCAAAACAAATCTAGGAACTTAATGTCAATATGTAAGGACATGCAAGAGGTACTTTTCACTATTTTTGTTGTGCTCAAAACATCAAACCAGGCACAACTAGGGGAATCAACTTGATCAATTTGAACATAAATACCAATTTAGTCTGAACTGTACTTTCACAATTACACTGCACCTAATTATTACGACAAATCCTCCATTGAGTATTTATATCCTGTCAGACTTAAGAAAAACTGTTACAAGCATAGTTAATAGAAACTTTATTGCAACTTTGTACCTCCCAAATAAGGTTCCCCCCCCAACCCTTCCCCATAGCATCTGCAACCTAAATCCTTTGATAATGACAAAAACATAGAAAGCAAGCAAGCAAATGCCGATTACACCAAAATTAGCTAAACTACAATCACTGAAGAACAGAAAAATATAAATTGTAACTACCAGTATGGAAAAACAGATTAAGCTATGGAAAAAAATTACTCCTAACAGTTCAAATGTTTAATCAGACTTTCTTAGGTAAATTATTTAGCCTGACAATGTCCCTTGCATAAACAGGTGCAGTAGTTTTGGCTGGGATGGAGTTAATTTCATTCACAGCAGCTGGTGTAGTGCTGTGTTTTGGATTTGTGACCAAAACAATGTTGATAACACAGGGATGTTTTAGCTATTACTGAACAGTGCTTACACAGCATCAAGGCCTTTTATGTTTCTTACACTGCTCTCCCCAAGCGGGTAGGCTGGAGGGGCACAAGGAGCTGGGAGGGGACACAGCCAGGACAGCTGACCGAAACCGGCCAAAGGGATATTCCAGACCATATGATGTCACACTCAGCATGTAAAGCTGGGGGAAGAAGAAGAAAGGGGGGGATGTTCAGAGTTATGGCATTCTGTCTTCCCAAGAAACCGTTACGCGTGATGGAGCCTTGCTTTCCTGGAGATGGCTGAACACCTGTCAGCTGATGGGAAGTAGTGAATGAATTCCTTGTTTTGCTTTGCTTGTGTGCACGGCTTTTGCTTTACCTATTAAACTGTCCTTATCTCAATCCACAAGTTTTCTTGCTTTTGCCCTTCCAATTCTCTCCCCATCCCACTGAGGGAGAGAGTGAGCAGCTCTGTGGGGCTGAGCTACTGGCTGGGGTGAACCCGCAACAGGCAACAAAAATAATTGGCTACTAACCACGTTTCTTTGTTTGTAATTTAATGACTTCTGTTAAAACCTATCACTTAATATTCAGTCATTTTTCTTTGTTCTGTTGCAGTTATCAGTAATTATTGTAAATGGCATCATGATAAAGCCGTTATATAAATTATAAGGCATTATTTGCCTGAAGAGCAGCAACATCTGCTTTCATTTGAGTGCTGGTGTTTCTGTTTATTAGCAGATAAGACAGAGTTAAATGAGGAAGTGCTGCATTTCCCCCTTTTTGTTTTATGATCAATATGAATATTGAACCTGCACAGCATATAAATGGCTTCTCTCTTCCTCCAGATCTATTGTCCAAGGTAGAGTGTTTGCAATTATGTTCCCAGCATCAATGAGCCTGTACCCTTTGCGACATCCATTAAAAAGCCAAGACCTTAATCAGGAACCATCAGTCACTTGATGAGGATTCAGAACTGAAACTTGACAATTAAGAAATCTCTTACACCTCAACACTGGGTTTCTATGGGGACAAACAACAATGTTTTTTCTGGTGTGTCACTGTTCCCCAAACCCACTAAGGATTTTCAAGGGGCTACCTACCTATGTGTTTTTCCTACCCCATGGTAGCCTGTTTACCTGCTGTGACAGTAGCCTTTTTTTTATACGTAGCTGGCTACATTGGAGTATTTTAAGCTGCCACCAGTTAGTCATGAATTTAGCAGGTTTACCACAAGAAGCAGGGAAGGATTCTCCCACCACACGGCAGCCTGCACTCAGTTGTTGGTCCACTCCCTTCCCAGTACCCAAAGCACTACAGCGATGACCTAACAAACAAAAACACCCAGAAGAACAATTCACCCAGCCAGGAAGTCCTTGCTATTGGCATAAGGAAGCAAAGATAACAGAAGGAGAAGATAAAGCCACAATACAGGCAGAGATATAACAACCCCAAGAGATACCTAGAAAGCAGTCATCGTGAAAACCCTCATCTCCTTTTTGGATACTGCCCAGGTGAACTGGACTGGACTGCAGCTGAGGGCACACTTTTATACCATGAAAAGTATAGCTCCAGAGAATGGCATCCAAAAGCCAGGAAGCAATTAAAGAAAAAGACAAGTCAGTTTTGCAGTAAAATAAGTCAACTACTTCCAGATTTGCACTGGCTACCTCCTCAGCACCAAGGACCAACCCAAAACCTTATCTGATGCATCGGCTCATTCAGAGTGCATTAACAAAGCTGTGGGCAGCAGAAGTACTTAACTGAGTTTCCCTACTTAAGCAAGCACAAATTTAGATGATATAATAGAAATAAAATTGCCATGATGATTGTTTCTGCTAACCTACATAAAGCTCGAAGCATCTAAGAAGTATTGACAGAACTGAGACGCGTCTGTCCGCATACAACAGACAAGCGGACAAATAGGAGGAGAAGGAACAGAAAAGACCGAGCCCACAGTCAGGCAACTTGCTCTGCACATTATTATAGAAGGGGCTTAAATTGAGATGTTCTCTTCTCACCAGCTTTCTAGTGCCTTTCAGGCCCAACAAGCAAAGCTACAGACACAAGAGGCATAAATACGAGAACAAGACTATTGTGAGGTGATGCCCAAAACTATTATCAGCAGGACAGGCACAGTCAACTGTTCATGTTTACTTGCCATATTTTCACAGAAAGCTAAGCAACTGTTTCTTTCACTCCTTTTTCCAAGATATTTCTTGTTTTTGACATAAAAAAAGAACAGACCATATGCCCTGAAGAATCATAGGAATCTGAAAAAGAAATGGGAAACTGATTAACAGCACCATGTCATAACAATTCAATTAAATTAATAGGAGGCCAAGATTTCCCAGCAGGATTCTGTGGTAAGTAGCAAGAAACTGCCGTGAGCTGGGCAAGCATCCAGTTTTCCTTTAAAGAGCGGCTGCTGAACAGGAAGGGCTCCAGCTTTACAAAAATCTGCCTTTCACTTATGAGCCATTCTATGTATCTTCTGAGGCTTGGCCGATTTGAAGTTTACTACAGTTTCCCTTTCCTGATTCCTTAGTTAAAAAAAGCAGAGATCAATAGGACATGAACACATTACAGGAATAACTGTTGAAAGATGATTTGTTTAAGGCTCGTAGGAAACAACCATATTCTACAAAATTGTTTTGATTTTTAGGCATTTTTCTCTATAGTTTCTAAGTTTTTCTCTTGCCCTCATATAAATTCTCAGCAAAATCAAATCCAAACACAAAAGTTGAAGTTTCTTCACAAAAATAAGTTTTAAAGTTTTCTTTATCTTATTTTGGTAGTTTTAATCACTAACTCTTTTTATGCTTAAGTTTGGTAGTTTTGATCACTAATCCTTTTTGTGCCAAGAAGTTCAGAAATATTTCAGCAGCACTAAGTGTGACCATGGTTTATGGTAACATCCTACATAGCAAAAAGATGCCACAGAGGGGAATGAGAGAAGTTGGTCAATAGCAAATGTAAAATGAACACATTTGTAAGAGAGGCCCAGAAGTCTTCCTCACATGCACCACCATCACTCATCTTCACGAGAGATGTTACATCAATTCTTCTCCAGAGACTTTTAGTGAATATCCATCAAGCTGGTGAAACAGATTTCAAAGACCAAACTACGTACACCTGTCTGGCCCCTTAAAGATGGCAGGGTTATAAATTCCTCTAGGACACTGAGGCATGCCATGTCATGAAACAGTTACGGCCCAATGACTGAACACAGTGATTAAACACTTGATGGTGAACAACCAGATGGGTATTTAAGCTGTGGGATGTTTTTCCCCTGTGCACAGAAAAAAACCCTGAACCTCACCTCCCTGCAGATGACATATTCAAATAACAGATACTAAAAAGAACTGGATTTGCAGCTGTGCTATTCAGCCTTACAGCTGAGCAGGTTTGATGGAGTGGTGGTGAATAAGGCCCATTAAGTGCACTTGCTGTCATTTTAATAAGATGAGCTGTTAACGAGCACTTAGTTTTATGTTCACAATTTACAGGTGTCTACCGATACTGATATGACACTTTCCCTCCACCACTCCATCTCCAAAAGAGCCTCTGCCACATGAGAGTTTTGCTGAAAAAACCGCTGTTGCTCACCCTGAGCTACTCTGAAGCTCAACAACAGCAGCACAAGCATGGTGGGTTAGAAAAAGGATGTGGGTCTTACCCACCCTGCTCAGCAACAGCTTCCCATTTGAACCACACTGCAGTCACTCATCGGAAGGGTTACTGAACCATCCTCTGAAAACAGTGCAGCTGACAGAAAGGGAAGGAGACATTGTTTTTGTCTGTCATAACTTCAGTTGATGGTACTTTTTCCCATATGTCTGCAGGTTCACAATTGCTTCTAAAGAGGCTGCTCATGGGCTTAAGCCAACTCATTTTTCATAAGTCTGTCAGCATTTTAAGAAAAAAGCTTATTGAAAGAAAAGGCTAAAGTAGCAGGCTTACACATTCACTGATCTATGAGCACACCCAGAGTGCAGGGCAATACATTTTCTCAGTGAAAGTTAGTGATGTACTGATGAACCCCTCACCAAGTTACTGTGGTTCACATTCCCTAAATAAAAAAAAAAAAAAAAAAAAAAGGAACAGCCAGGAAGACAAAGTCAGTCAAAGCCCAAGCATCCAAGGACATGCAGAAACCCTATAATGTGTTACTCTCAAGTTCTGTGACTAACAATGTTTGGGATACCCATGGTTATGTTAGATGCCTAAGCAATATTGTAATGTCATCTTTCCCCTTTGCTAAGATTTTGCATTTTGTAACTCCATAATGCCCAGCCTAAAGTAAAATCGCAGAAGTGGCCTGTTTTCTTGGAGTATTTTTAAATAGGAGTGAAAGCAGCAGACGTCAGGTAAAACAGGGGTAAGTATATGGTCAAACATTAGGAAAGGAGGCAGAATAGACAAAGGATAGGAAATGTGTACAGGAAAGTATTATAGAAGCTTTCATCCCAAAGGACACATTTTGGTTTACGTATGTCTACAGCCACATCTGACTAGCTGCCTGTGCTAGACTGCTGAAAGTGCATCATGACATATAAAACTTTTTAGCTTAGAAGACAGCTACCCATTATCCTGTTTATGCATGCACCACTATTAACAGAAATAAAAAGCAAAACCAGGTCTCTTCCCCCTTCCACACACTCTTTACATGCATCTTAGAAAAAAACCAAAACCCCAAAAAACCACACCAAACCAAAACAAATGCCCAAAACCCCCAGAGAGAGAAAGACCAGCTAGGAGTTTTTACTTTGGGGTGCTGAGGTTGGTTAGTTCACTTTTTACATAGGCACCACATCTGCGCCTCTCAATCTATATCCTCTCTGGCTTGTTTCACAGGGAGAAAAGGCAACCAAAACCTGCCTTTTTCAAAATTTCAAGTACATACAATGTTTGTTTACGTACTCCTTCAGCAGAGATTCCCTGCTTCCTCCTAAAAACCCCTCAGCTGCGAGGAACATTGAGGACATTAGGCAACCTCAGCTATTAGCAAAGACTCACATCCTGCTCAGTAACTTCAGGCAGTTTTAGCAAATCCCAGCCACGGCCCCTCACAGACGTTAGTGACCGGCGTTTCCTGGCAGCCGTCACACGGCCAGGCTAATTCTGCCGTGTTTGCAATTCCGGTTTAATATTAAAGTTAAGGCAGTTTCGCGCTACGTACAGTCGCTTTGATAGGTAAAGCCCACCTCAACCGCAACCGAGTCCCCAAACCCTACAAAACCAAGCACCGGGTCTTAACTGAGCCAGACAGCGCGACACGAGGACGGGGCCAGCAGCAGGACCACAACGCCCACCGATGGGCCGAGGGCACCCACGGCCAGCTGCGAGAGCTCGGAGCGGGGCCGGGGGGGGACACACGACACCCGTCCGCGCCGCCACCCCGCTGCCCGCCCGGGCGGTTCCCCCCGCTGCCAGGCTCCGCTCCGGACCGGCGCTCGCCACCGGCTCCGCTCCGCGGGGGAGAGCGAGCTCCCCGGCCCCAGGCTCTGCCCGCCGAGGCCGTCTGCGGCCGCGGGGCCGCGGCTGGGGGTGAGGCGGCTCCGGGGCGTCCGGCCCAGAGCCCTTGCTGCTCCCCGCTCCGAAGGGAGCGGAACGGGCCCGGGCTCCGGGCCCCGACCAGGGGCACCGCGCCCGCCGCCCGACAAGCCCTTTCCCGGCAGAGCGAGACCGCGCTGACGCCCGCCCGACCCCCGCAGCCCCTCCACCGGGGAAGCCGCTCCCTCACCCCGACTTGCTGGCCGCTCCTCGTCCC
>NW_010972642.1:5268500-5460384 GCF_000737465.1 Haliaeetus leucocephalus
CCCCTCAGGAGGCCGCCCGCCCCTCGTTAACCGTTGCGTCGGTTGTTTCGCCTGCGAGGGCGCGGCCCTGAGGAACGGGCCCGCCTGCGCTGGCGATCAGCCGCCCGGGCCTGCGCCCGGGGCAGGCGGCGGCCTCCTCCCTTCCCCTCCCGCCCCGCTTCAGGTTGGTGTGAGGCCCGAGGGACTCCTGGCGGGGGGTGCGGCCCCGCTGGAGAACAGCGGCGTGGGCAGAGGTCGGGGCCGGGGAGCCAGAGCTGCATTTGCGCGGGGTTTGTCTTCGTGCTCTCGAGTAAACGGAAGGGTTCGCGAGGTCTGCGCGCTCGCCCTCCCCGCTGCACGCCTCTAGCTTCAGGGAAATACCCTGAGCATTAAAAACCGACTTTGGCGGCGGTCTGCAGCTACCCAGTAAAAAACGTTACAGGTGTGTGCTGTTTTTTTCCTGTCGTGGGGTTATTCTATCTGTATCCAGCTCACGGGGGACTGCGCAAACCTTTCACTCGTTCCCGATGCTCACCGCGTTTCAGCTGTCTCACAGGTTGCGCTCAGGGTTTCGCACCGTTCTTCACACTGCAGCACACCCACAGCCGGCTTTCACCCGTTTTTTGCCGTGGTTTTCACCTCATGGTTTTCCCACAAAGCTGTAGCCCGGCCCCAGGGAGCTCAGCGGGGTTTCCAGCTCAGAGAACTTTTCAGCGAAGCTGAGCCGTTTGCCCGGCTTCGACCGACAGCTGAGAGCGCGGCGGTTTCGTACGGTTTTGTGGTGGCAAACGTCTAACTGAAGGCCCGTCTGAGCCTGGAGATAACGAGGCTTCTGACGATCGTCTGCAATTCCAGTGCCTCATGCTGATGACATCCACAGGTTTTAATCACCTCCTGGGTTCTACCATTTTGTGACACCACTAATTAACAGTAGCAGCAAAACCTGCAGTTCTGACACTTGCGTGCAAGTCGGGGGAAAAAAAAAATACATGTAACTGAAGAAAAACATTCTTTTTTCTTTAGACATTATTTTGCTCCATTTTATACCAACCTACTTGGACTGAGTACACTATGATTTATAGTGCTGCGACAGGAAATACAGCGCTCAGCTGGCATTGCAGCGTAATTGCTTGATAACCATGGTAGAACAAATTTGTTCGATCAAAAAGTAAATGCGTGGTATGCTACTTATCATCTCATTAGCTTCGTAGCTTATGTATATACTAATTACACTGTATTTAGGCTGTGGGCATTCATTTTTGTTGCATACGCTTCGTAAAAAAGAATCCTGTGGAGAAAATGTTAAGTGTGTGGTTATGCTTGAGTCACACTTTGGACATCATGACATGGCAGAATTTCTGTAGTGACAACAACACCACAGAGAACAGTTGGATTTCCTAAGTTACTGTTTAGCAGGGCAGGCTGTGACTGTCCAAGACTGTTCTGCAGTCCCTTAAATGTACAAGGGAGCCCACGAACGGCAGCGGGACTGATGATGGAAAATAAGGGGCTGCAGGAAGCTGTCTTATTTTTCAGTCACTGCTGACAGAAGGGAGCAATGTCGTAGGAGTTCTGATAACATTTACAATATTAAACAAATCTGGACATTGTTTAGAAATTTATTAGCAATTTTAAAATAACATCATTCCTTAGATAAAAATGCAATCTTACAGGAATATACATTTGTCCCACACAGAGATGACCCTATAGCTCACTGGCGGGCCATTCGCGCTAACTTTCCTCTGTTGATTTTAAAACGTGCGAGAGGGCAAGACGGACTCTGGCACTGATGACAGGCTTACATGACGGTTACAAACTGTACAGCATTATTTACAAAAGCATTTCTGTGGGTTCATGAAAACTAGATATAAAATTGTGGAAGGAGGTAAAGAATTGAGACAGGGAAGGGCTTGGGTAGAGGTGCAAGGAAGGGCTGGGAGGGTGGGCAGGGAGCGTAGGGAAGAGTGGGAGAGGAGGTTTATATCTGGACTGATTTATACTTGAGAGAGTTCATTTTACAGCTCTGGGCAATTCAAATGAAGGCAAAACACTTATATTTATCAACATTTATAGCTGATGATCAGAGCAGGAAATGGTGCTCCAGGGCCTGAACTTAAGAGGTGCTGAGGAACCCCATCTTCCCTGAAGTCACTGGGAGACACAGGTATGCAGTACCTTGCCAGGCCAGACCCAAACCATGGAGACGCAGGCCAGATACAGTACCCCCCCCCCAGGCGTTAAAGAGTTTTGATCCTGCAGTGCTCAGTCATTGGCGCTGATGTGAATTCAGACTGAGTGAGAGATCAGCTCCTAAATTACACTTTCACTCCTGAAACTGGACTAGATTCCAACCACTTCTTGCCAGAATTCACCCAAAGCAACTTATCCCTTGCTCTACCAAGCGGTAATTGTTTGGAGGGAGATTTCATCATTCAGAATTGATTTTTAAGGCAGTTTTAAAAGTATCTCCCCCTTTTTTGTGTGTGATGCAGCAATGTTTGTCAAAGAAATATTTACAATCTCACTCCCCCTCCTCTGAAATCTTTCCACATTCAAACTGTCAAGACTGAATAAGCCTGAACCAATCACTTCTATGAGCAATCAAAAGTTGATGATGTTTAGGTAGTATTGGCTGCCAGTCTACCTAGGTGCTTGAGATGGGAGGAGACTGGCTTAGGATGCTTAAAATATCAAAAGCATTACAGCCTGTTTGGGAAAGAGCGTGCGTTTTGCCTGGCTGGGCAAAAATGCAAAATGCAACAGAAAAACACGGGTATTTCATCATCTGAACGATGAGGCTAACGAATGGTGTCTCTGTGGGTCTGTCTTGAATAGGAAAATGCTTTGGAAAGGGGCCATTCAAACACTGGCAGAAAAATCTGTTGCTGGGTGGAGTGATGCCTGCTCTCGCCTGGGCTTGCCCCCACCCCGCTGGGCCTGGGATGCAGCCGCTAACCCTGGCCTAACGTAAGGGCTGGGCAGAGTGCCGTGGACTTCAGGCTGTAGGAGTGGAGGCTATCTGGGTGATGTGGGGTAGAAAAACAACAGCATGGGAGCATGGAGATGAGCTCCTGATGGTGCCTAACTAAGCCCTTGGTAATGCTAATGAAGATTCCCTTATTACATCAGTCATTGGTGCTGCTCCTTTCAATTAGCCCTTTAGAAAGGGACTTGATTAAGTTGCCTAATTGTCTCCTGCCACCTGAGATCTCTGCCATTGGTGTGGGGCTGATAGCTGTGACACCAGCCCTGGGGAAGAGTTGTGTCTTTCCAGACCAGCGGCTGCAGGCCGGGCAGAGTACTGTAGGCTATCTCAGGTGGCAGTAGATGCCAACATTTAGGCAACTGAGTCGAGCCCTGTGCCCCTAAAGAAGGCCTGTTTTTTACACTCAAGTGTTAACAGTTGAGTCAAGTCCCCCATATGGGGCAGGGGAAGGATGGAGGTTTTAACTAGAACACTAACGTTTGTACCAGCAGAGGGTTTTTTCCATTCCAGTGTGATGCTACTGACTTCTCTGAAAGCAATTGTAGCCCAGTCTGTCTTCAGTACAAGACATATCTCTCGGTTGTGCTTCTGCCCTCATCTGCCCTATCTCAGGGAGCTGTAGCAGCAAGGCCATAGTGGTTTCAGCTATCCAGAAACAAAGCAACAACAGAGAGCAAAGCTCCATGGACTGAGATCCTATTGGAAACCTTCTGGGTCCCTGGGCTTGCTAATCCAGAATAAAACTTTTAAAACTTTGCAACAATCAAAAGAAGAAAAGAAGAAACCCTGTGCAGCTATTGACGTTTATATTTCTTAAGACTTCTTTGGAGAAGAAAATAAATGGAGGAAAGATCTAATCAAATTTTTGGGGCCCTAGTTCTGTTTTCCACATTCTTTGCATCAATACAACTTCCTTGGCCTCTTAGTGCCCTCCAGCATTGCGTTAGCAAGATGGGAACTGGGGCTTCTGATGGCCTGGAATATTTTTATATGTACTACAGTTCTCATTATGGGAACTGAGAAAAAGCTCATCACTACCAGAAGCCCCCAACTGGATTCCTCTTAATTTTATCAACTTTGTTGTGCTCCAAATTCCCCATTCAGTGTTCCTCTCCACCCCTTGCCGCCCCTGCCACAGGGACAGTCACAACGGGACTGTGCATGTATCTTAGGATACTCAGTTCTGTCTCGGTACGGCTGCTTCACTTCAGCTCACTGGACCAATGGGTTGGAGTTCTCATCTACACATACGAAGCAAGGCCTCCAACTTCATCTATGACACAGGTGAACAACCCCAAGGCCTTGCAGTGCTGTCACCTCATATGATTGTGTCTGTGTGCAAACGCGCATACATTTCATACAGCAATCTGAAACTATCAGGCAGAAACGACACAGGAGCCTGGCTGAGACCCATACAACTGTTATATTGGCGTCAGTCTAAAGAAAGCAATGATACATTGCTTTGGAAATTATCAAGAAATGTAAAAAATGCATTTGCCCTTTTTTTTGTTGTTGTCATCATCATTGTCGTAGTCATCAGGGGCAGGGTTCTGAGTCAGAAAACAAAGCAGAAATAGATGCAATTCTGTACATGGCGCCTCTCTGGCTGTCCCTCCATGCTGGGGTGTGGTGGGCAGGGTAATAAAACAGGCGGGACCCCTGCAGTAGCAGCAGCATCTACACCATCATCGTTCACATGTCCAGCTGAAGAGGCAGATGATGCAGAAAAGGTCTGTGGATAATGAAACTCCAGCTCTGGATCATGAGTTCCACTTTCTTCCCCGTCACGTCAGCCACACAGAAATAAGGAAGAAAAAAAGAAACGCACCCGGTGCAGCTGGCCCAGTACTGCCTGGAATAATGAGCAGGAGTGATATAGGGAGGAGGTTTGTTGTTTTATAAGAAATGTCTTTAGTCTGCAAGTCAGAGATGCTCAGTGGCAAACAGCAGATTGCTTTCCCCCATTCTTTCCTTTCCTTCCATGCCACTCTTCAGCCGTCAGATCCTTCAGAGCTTCCATCCACAGCACAGTGATTGTACCCACCATCCACTCCAATACACAGGGAAAGAAGGACACTCCAGGAACTAAATCTGCCCCTGCCTTCCCACCGTCCCCCAGACTCTACCTCACCTGAAGGAGGCAGTAGCTCTTTGCTCAGGCCTGTCACAATGTGTACATTGGAAGTACCTCAAGTGAAAAAAAAAATATACACCACCCTCCCCAGAAAGAGAAATTTGCACAGCTGGCATCAGCAATTACTAAATTTAACCCCTGCCCTTCAAACCGCGAAAGTCATCTGCATTCTCTGCTAGCCATGTGTTTTCCACTCTGCAGGACCTAAGGGGTCTTCCAGCGGGGAGCGGAGTTTCCCCTGGCCATTGTAGGCTCTGACCCCTGAGGGAGTCACAGCTTTCACTGGGAATGCGTGGGGCATAATCCTTTCCACCATTTTCCTTCCCGTCAGGAAAAATCCTAAAAGATGATGTCAGCTGTCAAGCATCCAAAATGCCCATTGCCACTACTAATTTAGATCAATACTTTGTTTCTCAGGAGCAGAGAACACCTCTATCTCCCACTGGGAGGGTCAGATGGACTTTCTAGTGGCAGAAAATGAGATAGGGAGCCCTTGCAGTGACTTCATTTTCAGAAACAGCCAGGCACAGCATTATTTCCTTTCAAGTAGCTTTGGAGCACATCAGTGCTAGCAGCAGCAAACTCCCAAAGGGAGATACGTTTGTGTGCCCATCTCCATACAGGCACGAGGGATGGAAAGGGTGAGACTGACAGACATCAGCTGGTTACTTTCTCCAGGGAAGTGTTGAATTAGGACTTTGATGCCAGGTGGTTGTATAAATGGATTTGTATTTCTCTAGTTTAAAAGGATGTGGTTTTTTTCAAGGTATCTTGAGCTGCTACTGGCCAGTTCAAAATGACACTGGAAAAAGTGCACTGTCAAAAGTACCCTTACTATTTCTGCCTTATGCCACAGAGAATCAAAAAGAAAAACAAGGGCATTACAAAAAGAATGTAATCAACATATACAATAAGTTATGTTCTCAGACATCTGCAGAAGCTCAAGATTTGAATGAAAGTTTAGCTCTGAGTCAGATCACACCTCCTAGCTCAGCACTGATGTGCAAGTTTGTGAACCGTTTTGAGAAGGGAGAAAAAACAGCAGTAGTCTAGACAAAAATCAGTTGCATAATCTAACAATACCTGCCTGGTTTTTCAGCCTCTCTCACAGGTTAGGGCCAAGTATCAGTGTGAGGAAAGTCAAGAGAGGTTCACACTCACTAGTAGGGAAATATGGCTAGGACATGCTGTGCCGTCAGATGTGTTGTGACTAGAATCTGATCCATCCACTAAAGTCTAGGAAGAGGGATAAGACCGTGCATAAGAAAACAAAAAAGTCACTTAACATCTGCATCTGGACCAGACTGGAGCAATTCTCCTAAGCAACAATCCAGAGCTCTCTCCCTCACTTGCCCTCTGCTTTCAGTCCAGACCAGAGTTAAAACTACTTTGTTAATGATTCTGCCTCTGGCATTTGCTTATCCCAGGACCCTGCTAGAATTGATCAGGGTTAGCTATTTAATAAAAGAAATTTGAAAGCAGATTTTTTTTTCCCTGCTCCTTGAATTGCTGGTGCCAGCTGAATATGTAGGATGGATCTGCCAAATCAGCTTGAGGGTCTTGCCACTCTCCAGTGGGACAAGACCTTTAGAGAAACTGAGCAAAAGGAAAGAGAACAAAGCCTGAATAAAATGTCCCAGTCTTGGGAAGAAAGATTCTCTACCAATAAAGTCATCGTGCATGTTTAAAGGGAGTGAGGAAGAAGGAAAATGAACACAAGATATGCAAAATCAGTAACGTTCAACCTGTCAGTGGATTGCAGAAGAGTTACTTACACCAGGTACACTTTGTTCATTGTACAAATTAAAAAAGGAAAAAAAATAGTACCCCTTTCCCCAACCACACGTAGAAAAGCACTTAAAAGTTCAAAGGTAAAGCTTGGCACATTCCAAATACGAAATGATTCACTTGACATGCAGCAAAATATACAAGAAGTGATTCTTTTTTTTCTTTTTTTTTTTTAAACAAACTTAATTCGATTCATTATCTTTGCTTGGCACAATTGCAATTCATTTTAAAAAAATATTTGAAAAATACTGAAACTGACCTGAATTCAAGTATAACGGTTTCTTCAACAGAAACATTATCAATGCAATAAAACATCACACGGAATATATTGAAGCGTAACGCCTTCTGGTTTTTTTTTTTTTGTTTCCCCCCACCCCCGCAATTTTTTTCTATACAGTTTTAATGCCAACACAACTTACAATTGTATTTTAAAATTAATATTATTGCATTGTTTTTGCATATCTTGTGGAACAGAAAATGCAAAGAGTTACTGATTCCCCTTTCAAAAGCAGAGACAGTGGTTTGTTTTTGCATTCAAATGGCCCCAGATACAGATCTCCTGCAGCTCAAACCAGGATGTGGAGAACTGCATGCACTTACACACGCACACTCACGCGCGCACGCACACTCGCTTGGTATTGCTCCCACACTCACAGATATACTTAGCACTAAAAAGAACCCAAATCAATCACTCAAATGTGCAAGACTATATCAAGTGCATTGCCTACTATCTTTAAATTATAAAACAACAACAAAAAAAGGAGGTTTCAATTACTAGCAAATAAAATTACAAATTCTTGGTGTACATAATGGTTGGTAAAACTTGTCTATCATTATACTTCTACCAAATTTCAATGGAGAAAAAACCCCAGTTTAAATAATACATGATCAAACCAATTTAACATTTGCAAAGGTGAAAATAAACCAAAACAAAAAGGTAGGTGATTACAAAACGTTGTAAACACTCCCTTCTCCCTCCAAAAAAAAAAAAAAAAAAAAAAAAAATTAGTCAAAATAAAAACTGCAACATGCTTTCAAGAAAATATCAAACTGCAAAACAAGGAGAGATCTCCGCCAGCCCAGCGCCACCTCAGAAGCGCGGGGCGGTTGGCTCAGCTCCACCGCGGAGCCGGCTCCCCGCTCTCCCGCTGGCTGGCGCGGCTGGCTGTCTGAGCTCCGATTGGCCGGCAGAAGACTGCCTAAGCTCGGATTGGCTGGCAAATGACTGCTCGAGCTCTGACTGGTTGGCAGGAGTGGCTGCCTGAGCTTGGATTGGTCGGCAGAGACCGCTGCCGGGCAGTCTGGGCAGGGTTGGGCAGCGCTGCCGGCTGCCCCTCGGGCGCCCGCGGCCTTCTTCTGCTTCCTCCTCCCCTTCGCGGTACGGGAATCCACAGCAGAAGAAGTCCTCCTCTCCTTCCGAATCAAAGGGCCTTGGCTTTATGGAGACGGTGAGGCTCATACAGAATATGTGCAAAATGATTTTTACAAGCAAAGTTGAAAGACACCCGTTTGGCGCAGGGTCCTTTTGGCTAGGGCCATCCACAGGAAGCTGAGGTTCCCCTTCACGCTTGGGAGGCGGTCGTCGTTCCTTGTGCAGGGACTGAAAAAAAAGAGGGAGCTGGCTCTCCTCCTCTTCCTCCTCCTCCTCCTCCTCACTCTTGCTTCATGGACACGTGCTGGGGTTATATCCGCTCCTGAAAAGCTTTCTTACACCACCCAACTCTGCGACTCGTCCCAACAGAAATGAATGAAGAACGCTGTTCCGGTTACTCCAGGTCACGAGAACAGTGAGGCACTTCTGAAACAAACCCATTAGGAACATTGAAACAAATAAAAAACCAGCATCGCTTCCAGCCCTGGCAACTACAGGCTGCTGATATAAATCCTGCTGTCCTTGAGCTCCTCCTGACTTTTTCTACAATCCGGGTTCTGCACCTCTTCCTCTTCCTCTCCTGCACTGTCCTGCCCTGGGTCCCTGCAGTTAACAAAAGGCAAGAGGTTGCCATTGGGGCTCTGCTTGCTGTTACCATTGAGAATGTTGTCTGCTGCATTTTCCATCTCTTCTATCGTCATGTCACAGGCATCTGCGAGCTCCTGGGTTGTGACCTCAATGAACTTTGGATCTTGAGCAAACTGCATCAGTCCTTCCGAAATCAAGACCTTCAAAAGCAGGTAGGGAACCAGAGACAAAGACATACGTTAGTACCCTGCATCATCAGCCCTGTCGCACCCCTAACGCAACGCTCATTACGGCTGTATTTTCCCTAGCGGTCCTTCTCCTCCCATTCACGCTGCTAATCCCTGCTTGGAGACGGGCTCGCCTACTCTTAGCATTGTGGGCAGCAATATATCTGTTGCCCTGCTCTTCCGAGGGCCGCATTTCTAGTTGGCCTTGCCACTACTCATGTCCTTCGCGACTCTGCAGTCTTACCGCTTCAACCAGGCTGCCAGCGCTGCCGTGAAACTGCCTGCTGCTCCCTCCGGTCTGGCTGGGGACGGTGAGGGAGACCGGTCTGGCTCTCCTCGGGCTGCTGCAGCCAGTGTTGTCAGGGTACCGAGAGCCGCAGTGTACTGACGGGAAGCTGCTGTTGAGCTTCTCACTGGACTCTGCCCCGTCGAGACGCAGAGTTGGGATGGTCTGTTGCGGCCAGCCACGGCTGCAGGGTGTAGCGGGGGGTGTAGCACACAGCCGAGAGAACATGGTGGGGGAATGGCTTCGCTGGAGTAGGGGACTCAGGCCGGCCACTGCTAACGCCTGTGGACAGAAGAGGAACAAGACGAGTGAGAGCTTGCTCTTAGCAGCAGGGCCGGAACAAGGAGTTTCTGGAGAAACCACCCGAGAAAGGCCCGGAGGTTCTCGAGGCTTATGAAGACAGCTGCCAGCTCCTGGAACAGTTTGGATGTTTCCTGCAAACTCATTTTGCAAGCTTTCCTTTAAATGGTGTATCCTGAGCTAGTGCCAAGCACCAGACTGCAAACTTGCATGACTGCAGTTCTTCAGCCTTGGAACCACTGCACTGACAGGAGAGATGCAGCCCCACTCCCCACAGCCTTGCCAGAAACACCACCACTTCTCCAGTGGGTGAGACAGCAATTCATTTTCCCACCACTGCTACCGCCCACACTGCTAGCATTTACTGCCAATTGCTGTGTTTTCTGTAAGTGTCTACTGTGGCACATGAACAGATACCAGATGTGAATTTTAGATGTGTCTGCAGTTAGCAATAACTATAAATCCACCGCTGGATTTTAAGGCATCTGCTGTTGGTGGGAGGATCAATATCTGATGATTATACTTCAAGCCATCCAGTCCTTCCTGTAATCATATACACAATCTCTGAGTCATCCAGCCTCCTTTTGTAACAAATTTCTCAAGAAGCCCCTTGTTGCACAGGGCCTTATTCATGGTGACTGCTGCCTTGTTCTGTAAACAATGCTGTCAGAGTCACAAACTCATCTCACAGAGCTCACTGCTGCCTAGTATGAGCAAAGAAATAAATGCATAGAAAATACAAAAGCATGTGGGTTATGTTGCAGAGAATCCTCTTGTTTGGGCTAGGGTTAGTCTCACCCAGCTTCACCTATCTGAAGGCTATATATTTAGTCTAAGCTAACTGTGTAGAGACACACCAGCAAGCCTCCTGCCTCTTTTCGATACCTTCCTGAAAATGCTATCTGGAGGGCGAGGCTTAGACAAGACTTATACTTGCCCTTTGGTGATGGTCTTTCTCTCTGTTGACCACAGTGGGACTGAACTGACCAGTTTAAACTAGAGAGCTAACTTTAAGATATCTAAAGTTAAGTGAAGCTCAGTCCATCTGCCACTGAAATCCCTGGGAACTGATAACCATGCTGGGCTAATGATTTCAGTGACAGATGAACAAAAGAATTAATTATTAGTCACCTACAAGGTTCAAGATATTTCAGTGACGAAGAAAGCCCTTAAAAATTCATCTGTATAAGTCATGCCCTGCAGGCTATGATGGCCTCAGCACATCCCTTAAACTGCCAGGACTTCAGGAGAGTCCTAGATCTGTCAGGCAGGACAACTGAACCATTTTTCAGCTTGTTGGCAGAAACATATACAAGGTGTTTTATCCAAAATATAAGGTTCTGAGGAAGTTGAAAGAAGCTCTTAAGGACTGCTTTGAGCTTCAGCCGCCTATATTTACATATCACGATGTATGAGTATTTTGTGAGAATAGCCCTTCAAGCATTCATGAGCAACCGAATCCAGTGCGCTTAGCAGAGGCAACCTTTCCACTTTATGTTCTTATTTTAAGCACTGTTGTAGCCTAACATTTTTGTAAATGTAAGAACGCTGCTGAGTGTTGTCAGCTGGAGGCCAGATGTCTGTGTCAGGGTAACCCTTCAGTCTGGCTGAGTGACACTGGGGTGAGCAGAACCCCATCCCTCTAGGTTTGGAGCCGCAAGGTGGGATGAGGAAGGGTGAAGTAGCTCCATCCTCTTTGTACAGGTTAGAGGGAGGTGATTCTGCCAGCCGGGTGGGCTGAGAGGGTTGGAGGCATATGTGCCCTCTGCCTGGTCTGCCGTGGGAGGGCAGGAAGTCTCCAGAGGGCTGCTGCTGCTGTGGGGAGTGTGGGAAGCTGTTTCCCACCCACTCCTCCCTGCCCCAACACATCTGCTGGTTGTCCCTGCCACAGCTGTAACTCTCTGCAGACCACTGCTTTCTGGAACTTGATCCTTAAAGGATAACTGGCTAGGAGTGGAGGCGAGAAAAGCCAGGGAGCCTCAAGTGTACTTCTCTCTCACTCCTCTGCTCTGAATTCTTACTCCTCCCAACCCTTCCGCGTGGAGTTTTCTGCCCCTGTGGCAGCCTAAGGAGCTGGGAAGGCCGTTCTGCCCTGCCCCGGGGGACTGCACAGAGCAGGATGCCCCACTTGCAAGGCTGGCACTACCATCTGCACCTGTTTCTTTTATGGTGACAAAAAGTGGCATCATCAAATTGAAAGACACAAATCTACTTTGGACTATGACAGCTGGCTAATCATCTAGGTATGTGCCTGAGCATACATTTGCTAGGCTGCTGAATGCAGTTACAAAGGGCTTAAGAAGCTGATTAATTACATGTAATCAGTTTATGTTTTAAAATGATTAATTACAGTTACTGGTTACCTTTAATTAATATGAAAGTAGACCCTGCACATTTTATTTGTGTGCATACTACCATCAAGCCAGTCTAATTGCACTGCAGCATGCAATTTGGGTAATTATTTTTATCTTTTAGCTAGTTTTTTTTATTTTACTTTTTCATGGACATCAGAAAATGATAACTCTGCAGACTCCAAAGGACATGTTCCCGTAGCATTCTTCTGGGAATGATAAAAATCCTCGAAGCAGGAATGAGTATGATGGCAAATACAATTCTAAAAATTGGACCTTTGATATGGGTGAGAAACTGTCCCAAATGGTTTTTAAAAAGTGTGTTGGGATACAATGTGGGAGCATTGCTGATGGTAGGGTCTCAGTTACATTGCTTGAGCCTTTGTGGTTATTAATGCTTACCTGATGATGTACCAGATGCAAAGGCAGAACTGTCTTCTGTGAGACATCTACGCCCTGGTTTTTCTGTCTTTTCAGACATTCTAAGTGAAAAGATGCTCTTCGACCTGAAAAGCAATCACACACAACTGTGTCCATCACTCATAATACACTAGAGGTAATCTGTTTTCAATTTCTTTTAGTGCAGTCCCAGTGGAGATACAGCAAAGACACCCACATTTTAGGCTCTGTCCACTTTCCCTCAACACCTTTTCCTTTCCAAAAAGCAATCGAGCATCATTGACCAACCAGCACTAGCTTCCAAGCAAGCTGCAAGATAAAACTCTGGATGATGATTTTTATTTTTCCTCTTTTAAAAAACTGTCCTAGTAGATACCATGCAGCTGATTTCCCTCCTAAGCAGTGGAAGTGTTCTCAGACCTCTCTGGTTCAGGTAAAGCCCTCAGTGGGACCGATGATGGCAGCTGAGGCTCTGCTGCTGTGCCTGGCTGTACACAATGTGCAGAAGGGGCCGTCAGGCTGCTCAGGTGACATCGGCCTCCTGCTTGCATGTGATCTGTGTCCCTTAGCTGCCAGACATACCACAGTTTATGAGGCTGTGTCTATAGCAAGGTCGAGTGGAAGTGAATTTATCAATAGTTGAATTCGCTGGTGAATGGGAGGCTGCTTATATAGACATGAAGCATTTCCAAAATTTGGAAAGAAGAGAAGAAAAAAAAGCACTTTTTTTTTTTTTCTTATATAAACATGGAACTTTAGGTGGAACTACTGAAACAGTCTCATTGTTTACTTGCTATAAAATTGAACTTTACTTCTGTAAATATGAGAAAGGTACTCCCTATGAAGGAATTTAAAAGTACAGTGAAGTATGTTTATGAACAAGTACACAGGCTCTACTTCTGAAGAACGGCAACTAAATCCAGTATTAAAGATAGAGCTGCATGGCACACTAAAATATTTTGTGGACTTCTTGATCCTGTTGACATTTTTCTAAAGAAGGAAAGAAAATAAGAATTCTGAAAATAGTAAGCATCTATAATATTGATTTGTTGAGAAAAGGCCCTCTCGGGGGTTGGAGGAAACATGTTATAACCCAGAGAATGAATGCTACAATGCAGATAAAAAGTATTTCCTCTTTCCAGAGAAAAAAAACCAGTAAAATGAGTATGACATCACTGTATGTAGCTAATGAAGCATTGTATCAAGGACTGACTGGAAATTTGGCCTTACAGATAGATATAGGAATTTTCATCGCCTAATATTTTAAGTTTTGAAATAAAGTAAATGCTTTTAAAATACTCAATTGTACAAGCATCCTGAAGGATTTGAGTGAAGACTCAGTAGCCTCACTTTAAACATTACACTACCTAGTCTGTCACTTTTATTTTGTAAGAATGTTTTTTATATACAGGATTCTTCTTAGTTTCTCCCCCAAATGTCCTTTTCCTCCACACCAATACTCAGGAAAAAGGCTGAAAAATATTCTACATAAAAGAGCTCATTTTCTTCCAGACTGTCACATTTGTCCTGATACTTCCATAAAATCTTATGATTTGTGGATTTCACCTGAGTGGAGTCTGCACGCTCAAGCACTTGAAAATCTCCAGGCACAATTAGAGCAGAAAGCAGATTTGTATTGTATTAACTTAATCTGAAATTCACTGTTTTCCTTGTAGCTGACAAGACACAACCTCTCCTTTTTCCCTGCTGAATACACACAGAACAGAACACCATATACTCAAGGCTAGCCCATTTGGTGACTCCGTGGTGATTGTTTGGAGAGTCTACAGTGCTCTAATGAACTCCCCTAATTCACAGGCTGGCTTAATCAAACAGATCACATGGACTATCCAAACAGCCACAGATTCATCTACTGACTGAGCATAAAGTCAGTAGAGTCATGTATGTGATCAGGATCGTATGCATGCCATGGGATTCCTGGTCTCATGGGCTAAATGCAGCCAACAGCAACACCCCTGCCCACACACGCTCGATTCTTCCAGCAAGACGTGAGAACTCAGTTGAGGCAGAGGAAAGCACAGCCTGCACGTCATGCTGGGAGGTTACCTAGCGCTGAGGAGCACAGAAACCCTTTCTTCGGAGAGTGCCGGGTGTCCTCTCCTTTGTTGTTTTCTGGTGGAGTAAGTTGTCTGTTTTCATCATCTTGGTATGCAAGCCTGGAAAGGAGAACAGAGAGATTCTAGAAAAGCAGCTGATATTGGACAGAATAACCCCTCTTCCAGCAGGGAAGCCAGGAAGTTCATGCTATCAAATGGATGCAATAGTGAGCTAGCTTTGAGCTATAACTGGTTCAGGAGCAGTAACAAGAGACCATGAGACAGAGAATGCTCTAAAGATGAGATCTGGCAACATTAGATGGTAGAAGTGAATGTGAGGGTAGGCCTTGCAGATCCAGATGTCTCATTCAGAGAAGAAAGAAAATCCTAGGTGAGAGATATCCTTTTCAATGTTAATTCTCAGGGCTGAACTGCCTTTTTTTTTTTTTTTTAAATTATTTTCTGATATTTGAGTTGTCTGGCTAACATCTTCTGGCCTTACCCCATAAATGGAGATTTTTGTAGAAAAACGTAACCTCTTCCCACCTCTGCCCCTTAATTAAAGAACCACCCAAACACCTTGACTAAAGCTGCAAAGCTCACATTTCAGTAGAGAGCAGACTTGGTTCACTACAGTACTCAATGTCTTCATTCAAATTTTCATCATAAGTCTCATCCTGAGACACTTCCTCTTGGCAAACAATTGCCAGCTGGCTGTCTCTGGAACCGGAGCTAATGAGCAAAAAAGACAAGTCAAGATATGGAGATGGTAGAGACAACCTGTTATAAAGACAAGAATGACAGGCTCCATCTGTCTCAGTTTATTATAATGTTGAAAAGCTATCATAGAAAAATCAATGACTGAACAGAGCTGAGTTCACAAATACAAAGCAACAACCTTTGTCTGTGTCCTCTTTCGGAGCAAGAGCTTCTTAAATCAATGCTGAACAATACCGTAAACATATTATTGTCATTTGTGACTACATATACTCTATAAATGTGCACATCACATTGACCACATTTCCAAAGATATATCTCACTGAAACTGAAGTAAAATCTGAGATGGGGTCTTGGAAATAACAGCTTTTTCCCTTGTTGCAAAAGCCTTGGTTACAAATTTCAGAGGAGCCTCCTAGACACTAACAATAAACCTCTCAGCTCTGTGGTGTATGGCCTTTGCCGCCCAAATCCCTTACTCTGCACCATCTTTCCCTTCTGCCTCCTGTTCACGCTCTTGTTCCTTGCTGTCTTTTCCATCTTTGGTCCCTTTTTTCTCATCACTAACTGCAGAGTGCTTCTACTGAATTCAGTAGGATTTGTTCAAACACTTAAGTGTGACAGCCCTTAATTCCCTGCTTGCCTCCTCTTTGTCCCTCTGTTTCATGTCTCGGCTTTCATTTCACTTCACTCTGAGTTTGTGTTTTCTGAGGAGTAAAATAAAATCTGAAGGTAGTGTGAATCTTTGAGATACTGACATGGAGGTATTGGAGCCAATGTCAGTCTGTTACTAGCATTCACAGAAGAGAGCAGCGTGGCAGGTTTTTTTTTCCATCTTTCAGGGACTGGATAGGAAACATTATTTTATCATTTGGTTTAAGCAAAAAACATTGGGAGAAATGTGCATATACATGATATAAAACTGCCTGTAAGACAGTGCTGGAGTGACCTTCTTCCTGAGATGGGAGGCAAGTAAAACTGCTAAGGTGCAGGGGGGAGAAAATCAGTACATGGCAGCTCCCCCTATTCAACAGTCTGCGTTTAGCCAAAACCATGCAGAATTTTTCTATGAACATGCCAGGGTGTACTTCACTGTGCTGTGATCAGAGAGTGCCTAGATGTGTGAGCCCAGCTAGAAACTCTATCCCCCCCCCAAATCTAGAAACCAGCTAGAAACAGTCCATACATCACTACCTGACTGTGGGCAGAAAAGCCCTGAGTCAGGAGAATTTTCTGGAGGTGTCATGGTGATCGTTACCTCTTTTTCAGCCCTACTAACACCAAAAAGAAGAGCTCATATTCAGCATTAATGGGAATTTGGACTTTCAATGGGATGAACAATGGGTCTTACACCCAGAGAGCATTAGAGCATGAGGGAGAACACGTACCGTCCCAGTGTTTCGTAGTAATGCGTCCTAATTCAAGGAAGGTGCCCAAGGAAGCAAGGAGAGAAAAGAACACCATGTTAGCAGTGTCACATCAGCACAAGTCAGCAAGGGGGAGGGCAGATGGTAACACATATTGTGCAACTTCAGTGGCCTCCCTCAGGAATGCACGAAATAGAAGAACCACTGGACTCTTTACTTGGGCAATTCTGCACCCACTGAATTTCTTCCATCTTATTGTCCTATTCTGTCCTTTGCTGGGGCAGCATTTCTCCACCTTTTCACATTAAGCACTCTCTGCACCAAAAAAAAAAATTTTCCTGCTCCTTCCTGCTGTTACTGAAAAGGTTAAAAAAAAAAAAAATCCCCCACTGATAAAAATGATACTCCTTTTGTAGTAGTCATCTGTGTGTAGACAGCCTGAAAGCTGCCCAGAGAAGGGGATTTTCTTTGCTTTGTACAGTATTGCATTTCTGAAAACCTTGCCGCCCTCCTCCCAGAATGCCTTTGGTGACCTCTGTAGGGATGTGACCCACTGAATGAAGCTCCCTATTGGGCGCTTAAGAGATGAATTGCAGTCTCTTTTAGTTACCAGTTGATGAAACACCTCCCTGAGGTGAAGGAGGGACAAATAAGGCTCCTTTTGGTTCTTACAAAGGTTTCTTCATGATAAAGCCCAGAGAAATCAAGTGTGTTGGTCAGCAAGAGTGCTGCTTCTTTGCAGGGGTCAACTGATGCATATCTGTTGCACCGTGGGCTTTGGCACAAGTGGAGAACCAGAAGGCTCGATCCAGGCTGCAGACTGGGCAATGTCTGGTGAGTGACTTCAGCTAGGCAGCAGTGCTCTGGTGTTTGCATGCGTGTTCCTCTACCTGGTCCCTTGACTCACACTCTGCTGTGAAGCTTACCTTTTGGAAGGTAGTTTCCAAGGAGCCTCCTGCACACGTATGGTGGGTGACAAGGGGGTCCCATGGCCTTCCACTGTGCTGACAGTGCTGGGGTAGCTGGGTGGGCTGGGGAAGCGGCACAGGGCAGTGTTGTTGGCATTGTTGATGTTGGCATTGGAGCCTGAAGATGAGTAGCTGCTGGGAGTGAAGGTGGAGTCCACCAGTTTCTCATGAGATGGAGACTCGGTATCTCCCTGGTTGTTGCCAGACTTATTGATGTGCAAAGGTCGCTGGGTGGTGAATGTCTGGGGGAACGCACTCCTGCCATCACTTTGGTAATAGCTGACATGGTTTCCGAACAAGCCTCCGGCTCTCTGTCAGAGAAACAGGAATGATTTTCCCTTTGTGAGTGAGAGGATGTGCAAGGGCCCTGATGTTTCCTGCTTAGCCTGTTGAGTTAAAAAAAAATGTGAGGACCAAAGCATGCATGATGGCACTGGTGCTCTCCCTTCCAGAGGATAGCACATGGACTTCTCTGTCAGAAAGACTAGGTACACACAGGCTGTGAAAGCTTTAGCTTTCTAAGGTATTTCAGAGGACTGGCCAGGTGCATAGGTGAGGCAAAGGTGTCTCTACACCTCCCACCAGTCTTGGAAGTGCAGGACTGGGTAGGGATGCAAGAAGCAGGTAACTGCTCTCTGGTTTTCACAGTGCAGTTGCAAAGCAATATTTAGACATGAGAGGGAATTTGAGAAGAGCACTAGAAACTATTAATCACCTGGAGGAACAAATGAAGACAGATTTAATGAGCCAGTTATGTACTGTTTAGATGATGAGTAATGAAAGGGACTGACAGCATCTTTCTGTAAGGAAAGGAGGAAAATGCCAAAGTAGAGGAAATATTACCAGCGGAGACAATTACAAGAAATAGGAATGAAATAAGAAAGAAAAGATTTAGGTAACTTGCTCAGAAAATCTCCTCCTTCCATAGGAGCTCTACTGGGTTCTGGTGTATTTTTTGGATGCTACTTGTGCCACTGAAAGGAGTGAACAAAACACTGAAGTGTGCCTGGCTGCTGCTCTGCAGACTGTAAGATGGCTGAACTGATCTGTTTTTCAGACTCTTTGGCCATTCTTGTTCTGATTTTATTAGGGTTTATGAGGGAAACTTCCATTGAGAAGAAAATGGGATAAAACCTGTGCAAAGATCTTAGGACCTGGCACCCCTGAGTCCACCACTCTGTTTTCTAGTAGGGTCTAGAAAACAAGAAAGAGCGCCCAGCTGAAATACATGAAAGCACAGAAAAGAGAATGTAACACTCTTTGAGCTCAGCTACTGGTCTAGCCTCAGCTTGCAAACTTGTTCAGCACCTACCCGGAAGATATCATCTTCAGAGGCAGCAGAAACAGCTTCTTTCATGGCCTTATCTAGCTCTTCTTCAGCTGTCAGGTCTCCAGAAATTGCTCGTCGGATCTCTGGCCCAATGTCGTGAAGTGTGCGCAGACCAGCCTGCAAAACAGCAAACTATAGAGCTTCATATCTCCGAGTGGGTATATGAGAAATAAAAGCAGTGCTATTTCTTCCTGAGCACTGTGAAGCCCTTTTACTTAATATAGCATCCCAGCTTCTAGAAAAACACCACCACATTCTGTTCTTTCATCTCCAGCTTAGAGAAGGAGAAACTCTTAGCAATCCGACCCAGGAATGTTTGTTGCTAGTCCCCTGGCTTCATCACAACAGGACACAGACATAAATGCACAGGCTTGACTAAGCAAGTCTGCATGCTTTAAACTTTGCGTTCTCAGATCCACAACCAGAAGCCCTAGAGCACCCACAGTTCCAACTGAACCATGTACTTTGTGCCTCTGAAAATCTCGTATTTTTAATCAGTAGCTTAAATATGGATTTAATAGCTAAACTTCTGGCATCTGGACCTGGACAGTCCTCAAACCCCTCACTGACTGGAATTCATTCCAGGGAGTCCATCCAGGGAGGTAAGCTGTGGGTATGCTGAGACCTCAGTCTGTATCTGTGCCTGTGCCACAGCACTTTTTAGCTTGCTGGAACGCCAGAGTCACCCTTCTTCCTTACTGTACCCTTGAGGGACATAAATGGTGCTGCTTGTACAGTGAATGGGGCTTTCTCATTCTTTCACACAGCCTGGTAGTCCACCCAGTGAACGTGTAGCACAGTGGTGAACAGATCCCAGTCTTAGAGCCTGATGCCCCATCTGTTGGATAATCTTGGCATCCAGGTGTGCTTTTTGTTTTTTAACTGATTTTGCCTCCTGGCAACATGGTCTCCCTGACCCTGTTATACTGACTCCCCTCAGAAAGGGTAGAATGAATGTGGTAATAAGCAAATGTCTGCTGGACACTTCATACCACTTCTCTAAAAGGAACCCAAATTTCAAATATTACCAGCAGATTGATAAACTGTGGATATACCTCACTTGTGCCTTCCACTTCCAGAGCTAAGGGATGTGGCCCATGGTACATACATGTTTATCCAAAAGGATTGATGTGGTAATTCAAGGGGTCTACAAGCTCCTTTCCAGTGGGGATAGCCCATTGCAGCCCCCAGAATGGTTGAGAGAGAAATGGGGTCAAATGCCTCTACTGTACCACCCCTGTCCGTCCTGTGCCCGCTTGTCACCTGCAAGGAGAGCGCGTTGCGCTGGGAGGGCTTGCCCACCAGTCCCTGTTCTTTACGCTTCTTGAACTTCCGGAAATACTCCTGAATCAGGAAAGTGGCATAGAACTTCCCAACGGTCACCTCATCATCTGCAGAAGGGTATTAAAAAAAAATAATTAAATAAGCAACTGATTTTAAACAGTGTATTTGCTAACGCGAGCCCTCAGAAACACTAGGCACTGCAGTACATCTCTGCCTCTTATGGCATCAGGATGCAGGGCTGAAGGAAGGGGATTGCTCCACAGCCAGAGCTTGCTGTAGGTAGTCAGGAGGAGAGGTGCACGTGGCATTTGGATAGGCTGGCTCTGCTGGCAGAGAACCCCTATAGCTATGCGCCTCTGGATGTACATTGTTTATGGTGAAGCGCCTCTAAGCTTTGCAGTCTCTGATACTGGTTTACCACTGTCATGGTTTAACCTCAGCCAGCAGCTAAGCACCACGCAGCCACTCACTCACTCCTTCCCACTTAGTGGGATGGGGGAGAGAATTGAAAAAAAGTAAAACTCATGGGTTGAGATAAAGACAGTTTAATAGGACAGAAAGGAAAAAAATAATAATGATTATGATGATAATAATAATAAAATTACAATAACAATAATCAAATAATTGGAATATACAAAACAAGTCATGCACAATGCAATTGCTCACCACTCACTGACCAACGCCCAGTTAGTTCCTGAGCAGCAATCTGCCTCCTCAGGCCAACTCCCCCCAGTTTATATACGAGGCCTGATGTCACATGGTGTGGAATATCCCTTTGGCCAGTTAGGGTCAGCTGCCCTGGCCGTGTCCCCTCCCAACTTCTCGTGCCCCTCCAACCTTCTTGCTGGCTGGGCATGAGAAGCTCAAAAATCCTTGACTTAGTCTAAACACTACTTAACAACTGAAAACATCAGTGTGTTATCAACATTCTTCTCATACTGAACCCAAAACCTAGCACTGTACCAGCTACTAGGAAGAAAATTAACTCTATCCCAGCTGAAACCAGGACAACCACAGAGAATCTTGCTATAGCAGCAGCCTCCCAGTCTGGGTCAATGCACACTACCCTGTCCTGTGATAGCCTGGGGTAATACATACTCAGAGTCTGGATTAACAAACAGCATCTGACTGACCATCCATTCCAGACCTGATCTGGCCTTTCTCTGCGTTGAAATTGTCTGTGCCTAGCATGGGTGTGAGCAAACCAAAATGATCACCTCTCCCCAGAAACACAGTTATTGCCGTATTGTCATTCAATACAAACTGTCAGTCAGCTGAAATGTGCACAAAGTGTTTATCCAGATAACTCTCCTCCCTTCTCCAAACCCACAGGAAATTTTATAAGACATGGATCACTGACTTCAGAGCAGGCTAGGCAAGGTTCAGGATCTGGCTGCGACTGTTAACTAAGTGCCAAGTGCTGTTTTGTGCTATAGCCCCTGGAGCCACCTGGAAGGTCAGTGAAGGCCACACTGGATGCCCATGTACCTGGGGTCCCAAGAAGCCTAGCTGTCCTGGTTTCAGCTGGGATAGAGTTAATTTCTTCTTAGCAGCTGGTAGAGTGTGTTTTGGATTTAGTGTGAGAATAATGTTGATAACACACTGATGTTCTAGTTGTTGCTAAGTAGCGCTTATCCTAAGCTAAGGATTTTTCAGTTTCCCATGCTCAGCCAGCGAGCAGGTGTACAAGAAGTTGGGAGGGGACACAGCCAGGACAGCTGACCCGAACTAGCCAAAGCGATATTCCATACCATAGAATGGCATGCTCAGTAAACTGGGAGGAGTTGGCTGGGAGGAGCAGATCGCTGCTCAGGCATCAGTCAGTGGATTGTGAGCAATTGCATTGTGCATCACTTGTTTTTTCTTGGGTGTTATTTTTAAATTTGGGGTTTATTTATTTATTTATTATTTTATTATATTCCTTTTCATTACAATTATTATTATTATAATAATTATATTTTTATTATTATTGTTAGTATTAAATTTTATTTTACTTTATTTATTAAATCATTCTTATCTCAACCCACGAGTTTTACTTTCTTTCCGATTCTCCTTCCCATCCCACTTGGGGTGGGGAGTGAGCAAGCGGCTGCGTGGTGTCTAGTTGCTGGCTGGGCTTAAACCACAACACTAGCAAAGGAGCTGCCCAGAAGCCTGGTAATTACAGCCTACCAGCGGCACTGCATAGCAACCCACAGCAATCTGTTACGCCAGTTCAGACTGGCTGAGGAATGTCCCCAGGTACATGAGTCATTGACATGTATCATAGCAGAAAGCAGTTACGCAAGTAAAAAAAGAGTTATATGCCATAGTAAAGGTAGTTTTGCTAAATAGGAAGGGGTTATGAGATGGGGCTGGGTCCTTAAGTTGAGGGTAAGGCCGCATGCCTTATACAGTCAGATAAAGTCCACATCATCCTCCCTGGTGCTACTTAGCTTTGCCTGCCTCTTTTGCCCCCAGCAGGCACCCGGTAAAGTCCAGGGGAGCAAATGCCTATGATCAAACTGGGGCAAGATCTAGGAATAAATGTTTCTAACTCCTATTTATGCGCCTTTTCTTCCTTCCCTGATTTCTCAGCAGTAAGAACATGATATTCACATTAGTACAGGCAGAAAGAGATCTCAGCCTGATGAAATACAGGTAACAGCTTGTAGAAGAAAGCTTGTCCCCCATATTCCACCTGATGATCATGAGGTGCAGTAGGACATGTCAGGTGGGGAAAAAGAGAGATTCGGGGGCTGGGACAAGATCCTGCACTCACCACCTGCGGGGGGCACCACCTGGTCCAGCAGCTTCATACTGGTGCGCTTCCAGATTTTCTTAATTATTGCTCTCAGCTCTTCGTTGGCTTGCTCCAGGTTACCTGCAGGGTGAAAATCATCAGAGACAGGAATTAAGCAGACCCTGCAGAGGAGCAATTTCTTGTCTGGCACGGCAGTCTTAGGAGGAAAATATCAGAGCTTTTCAGTAGTGGAAAGTTTTGGATAAAGAGATGCTCAGACTATTGCTAAAGCCTCCTCACAGCAAGAGGTCTTCTTCCTAAATATGCATAGTCATCTCAGGGTAGGAAGCTGACTGTGTTACTGACTGATAGTCTGCAACAGCCAGAAACAACAGAACCATGGTGCTACTTCATCCCCAAAAGCAACAATCTCATCTAACACTTCAAATTTTAATTGAGATCCAGTGAAAGTTGAATATGATGAGAATAGAGGTCAGTTAATGGGAAACTACAGCTTGGGAACACCAATAATTGGCGGTAAAGATGCATCTAGAAATCTGAAGACCTGAGCCTTCTTGGAGCACATCTCCAGAATTACCTGTTGCAGTCCCTGCCTCCCAGCAGATACCAAGTTCTTCACATGGTGCCAAGAGTCTGCCTTGGAGAGCCTGCACAGTGCTCTGACAAGGCACTACAGGCACGTGCAAGGCTTTTGCTATTCAACTTGGAGGACTGTCCCAGGATATTGGTGTCTGTTCTCTGAAGAACAGCATAGGCTATAACAAGCCTTTTATGTAACTGTCTGAATTTAGACTTTACATGTTCCTCCAAGGGGCTCTGAGCTAAATGAGACATTAATCAAGCCACACTACCCCTTTGAGAGCAAGTGAAGCAGATTCAGTTTATATCCTTTCTTTCTAGATACCCATTTCCTCCCAAACGACTCACCTTCAATTTTATTTCTTGATTTATGTACATTCAAATTCCTTATAATTGAAGCTCTCTTCTCTCTCTAGGGGTACAAACCCACTACCTTGTCCTCCTAAAGGTGCTGTTCCTGCAGCTTTTCTTATTGCTCCCCAGCGTTAAGGCTCCTCAGTGTGCTGCACAGCTCTCTTAATAGGATGCAGTGAAGGCAGGGACACTAAGTAACTTGCTGAGGATGAAACAGGTGGACAGCATCACAGGCAGAAATCTGACTCAGGAGGGTTAATTCCAAAGTCCTGCCCTAACCACTTACAATTAACCACTAAAGCAAGAAAGCAAGCAGTTTGAAGCTTTAGGTGGTTTCCCAGGAGTTCACTGGTAATGACTCTGAGAGCTGGAGGCTAAGATGGACAAGAAAATTGAGTCTTTTTTGGGTCTCTGTTTCATAAGACACAAGATGTCCTGCAGGGGTTGCGGTTGGCTTTTTCCTCAGGAGACCCTCTTTGGCTACAGTCAAACTCAGTTTAGCACAACATTCAAGGCCATAATATAATTTTTTTTCATTTTACCACTTTTTTTGGCTCAGCTGTCAGTATAATCCTGGCACAGTAAGCTAGGGTTCTGCTGGTCTCTGCTTTCCCATGTCTGAAGTATACTGCAGCCACTCCTGAGGCAGAGGTGTTTAGCTATGAATTGGCAGACCCTACATGCTCTTTTAGAGCATCTCATTAATACATGAAGCCAGGTTTTGACTCAGGACCAATATCTTTCATTACAGCAGGTGACAGAGGGCAAGAAAGGGGACAAGCTGAGCCCAAAATCTTGTCTGCTTTCCCCAACTATACCTGCTGGTCTGTGTAAAGCTATTATCAGTCCCTTTGCTTCTCATCTGTCTTTAGGCCTACAACACCACTGTCATGACAACGTGATGTTAACTCATGCTAATGGAAGCACAGGAGGAGTTTTAGTGAGGTGAGACCCTCGAGTCCAAGCTCTTTTGCCTCCCTTGGATTGGAAGATCAGTGGCAACAGCAGTCAAAACACGGCCCAGCTCTGCAGCCAGTTTGCACAAGGGGAGGCTTCTTTGCACTTCTTCCTTCCCCTGATTGCTGTTTGAGCAGACATTGATCTAAAACTTTAACTTTGAGACCATTGTAGAGAACATGATCAATAATCTGAGATGATACCATGGGAAGCACTAGCTTTCTAGGTAACTGGAAACACTGTTCTCTCCCTAGAAAATATTATGCTTCAAAACATCTTTACATTGCTTTTTGTACCATGTGCCTCATATGAGTAACTGGAATCATCTTACACAAGATGTCCTTATTGTTGTATTCCAGCTCTGCACACTTTGGTGTGAACACCACTCAGCTACCTTTGCATCCTTGCAGTCAGCAAGCTTCTTACCTTCTGTCTTGATCCTCAGTGCTGTTCTGACCAATGCAAAGAGAGTGGCATTGAACATGACAGTCCCATCGCTGTTCAGTGGCATATTCATGGAGACAAGGCGCTGTGGAGTAAGGAGAAGAAAGAGAACAATTGTACTGCCAACACATGGTCTGAAGCATGCTCTTCCTTACACCCTCATGATGCCTTCCACACCTGCCACCGCTCTTACATGAGCATCCACGGCCTGTGGATTTAGTTACACAATTATTTATCCAACTATTCCCCCCCTCCCTTTTAAAACAAGGCTGTGTCTGCCCTGCAGTGATTCTGTAAAGCCATGTAGGACAGAGAGCGAGTGCTGAGTGCTGTTGCAGCTGCAGGGTGAACTTCGGTGAGAGCTTTCAGGGGTTGATTTTGTTCGAGCTCTGTCTTCTGCCACTTTCATGCAACAGGCCTGGTTCAGCACCAAATTGGAGGAAAGGGTGTCAGCCCCCACCACTACCACCACAACCATATACTGGGGGGCTCGGACCAGATCGAGACAGCAAACAATTTCTAGACTGCAGGCTGAAAGGGATCGACAGTCATATACTTCTGTGTACAGGCCCCAGGCTTTGTATTTTGCTCCGAGACTGATATAAAAACCAGCTACCAGTGTCACATACAAACTCTGGGATTTGCGAAGAGACGAACAAAGAACTTCAAGTGAAGGAAGCATAAAGGTTATAAAAATGTCATTATTCACTAGAGAGAGTCCTTTTTCATAGACGGAATCTCACAACCCACGAAACGAATGAGACGCTTTCACAGAAAATCTGTCCTTGCCCTTCCTGTCTTTTAATACCACGCTCACCTCGCTGTTTAATACCTGCCAGTCATTCAAGCAAGAATGAGATCACGCCAGGTTTTTGGCGCACAGCTTGGTCCAAAGAAAATCTCAGAGGTGTTTTCGCTCGCCCTGTTATTTCTGTCTGGCCTTGTCTGTCTTGCGACGCGTGCTCAGCCCCGCAAACATAGGGGTGGGTGTCCGATGCCGCGCTCGGCATGTGGGAGCTGCGGTCAGCACGGACGCTCTCTCCCAGCTACCAAGCGGGCTGGTGGGGCGCGGACGCCTCTGAGCAGCGGACGCCCCACCTGCGGGTGACCCCCCAGCCTTCGGCTCGGCGGCTGCCGCCCCGCGGAGCCGGGGAGCGGCGCAGGGTAGCCGGGGGCCCGCTTCAGACCCGTGCCCCGCTTCAAACCCGTGCCGTTGCCGGCCCTGCGGCGGGGCTGGCTAGGAAGTGCCACCGCGGGCTATTTAGCGGCCATGACCGCTGGCCTTGCCCGAGCCGCAGCGCGCCTTACTTTGCAAGCCACCCGGTGAGGGCAGAGCTTCCCGAAGCCGAGGGGGGGCTGAATCCGCCGGAGCAGTGTCACCACGTCCAAGTGTTTGATCCGTCCCCTGAAGAAGACAGCACAGTGAGGGTCGCATCCTTACCGCGGGGCGACCTGCTGATCTGCCCGCAGGGTGCGGGTATCACCGAGAAGTATCACCGAGACCTTCCCGGCCCCACACTGCCACTCCCTGTAGCCCAGGCATAAGCTGTTATTTCAAGCCTCCTGCGTTCGGTGCGTTCCCCAGAATTTGCCCAGCGCTCATATAACTCCTGCTAGTACAGAAAACCCAGTTGTCAGTCATACACGAGTCAATACTTGCAAGAATTGACTTCAGTGTTTTGAATGCTGCCGTTTCTTAGTGCATGGATGAACAATTTGGGGTTCCCCCACCCCCAACCTGCTCAAAATCTACATCTGCTTATGTACTTGTTGGTCTTGGGGCTATAGCAGGCACAGAGGTGCAAAGGGGTCTCTTTTTTTCCTGGTGCTATACCTCCCATATAAATAGCCCCAAGCCACTGTCTTTTGATACTTGTTTATGCTTTGGGCCATCACTGGAGCCAGTGCAAAACAGTGCTGAACTCCCTTCACAGCAGCAGTTGGGTTTAAGTTCTGTAAATGGCATCTCAAAAGAAGAATTCTCTTATGGAGGGAGGAGAGCTACCAGAGCCCAAGGTGGGGCTTCAAGCATGGGACATGGATGGGGAAGAGGAAAAAAAGAGCTTCCCATTTATAGGTGGGAAGGAACAGGATGTCATCTGGATGGAGCAGCTGTCTATAACATTGCTTCAGCCACTGCAGTCTTGCCTTCAACAAGCACAAATAGCAGCACCTATTTTCTTAACGATGTATTTATCAGAATTCTGTGCTTATCCCCTATCCATATTAAAAGTTTCTCTGGGAAGTCACCATGGATGGGAAGAAGTGTTTCAATTTATGTATCACTCTGATAATGTAACACGGCCTTACATATCGAGAAGCTGAGACCAAATTAATCTTGACACTATGTCTCCTAAAGAGATCTGCTTTTAGTTTACACCAAGATCTCTTTCCGCAGTTTTTGCATTATGAAGGGGGGCTTTGCAATTACAATTGTCAACTGTACTGTAATGCCACAGGGATCTAAATGCACTTTAAGCCTAAGCATGTGTCAAACAGCATATAATACTGAATGTCAGTTAAGCCCTTGTGTGAGTTGTTCTTGTGTAACTTTAAATCCCTGCAAGTCTCCTGATGTGAATAACCCTGCAGACAATGTAACGCAGCTATGTGAAGGTACAGGTTGTGATGGGCCTATATGACATATGACAAAACGGAGATTTGAGCACAGCAGCTCTACTGTGAGTAGAAAGTCAAATAGGAGTCACAGCTCAATATCCCAAACACATGCAGCAATAAACCAACGCTCTAACCTCCTTTGCTCAATCTCCTGCTGCGCCTCCCTAAACAGTCTATATCTCCCTCCCGACTGAAAGTGAAGCAATGTTCTGCCAGGTAACAGTGCAGCCTAAATGCTGAGATTTTTTTGTGTAGCCTTGTACTGCTGGCTTACGGATTTACCAGCAATACCTCGTGGAGGTGTCTATTTTAGGATTTCTGCAGAACAAAAAGTGTTCCTGCAGGAGGAACATGGCACTTACTGCACTGGGTCTAGAGAACAGAAAATAACGGGCCTGTTCTCCCAAGGAGCTCTGATATCTAGGCTGGGTTACTTACTTGGCTTCAGGGTCATACTCTGCCCAGATCCTTTTAAACTCATCCAGGTGGTGTGGTCCTAAAATGGACCAGTCCCGTGTCAGGTAATCAAAGTTATCCATTATAACAGCTACAAAAAGATTGATGATCTGCAAACAAGGACAGAGATGACTTGATGGGTGAGGCAGGTAACAGTAGGTTTTACCGGGTTCTCCATTTAAGGTCTGGATTTGGACTCGTAAAACTAGGAAGCCATTAATGGTGGGTTCTCTGTTCCCCCATTGCCAGCCCCCCAGTTTAAATGGGAAGATCCCAGAGGCGAGATATTCTCAGCTGGTCACGTTTTTCTCTTCCTTACTAAATCTATGAGGCCCAAGAGTGCTGAATGCTTAGACATGCTGTGGTGGCTTTTTATTTGCCTGGCAGAATGGGGTAGTGGTGGGAGAACCTGGGATTTATCCTCTATAGGCAGTGGGGCTGAGATAAAAGTCCTTTCTTCTGGCCCAAGACCAAAACTTTTAAAATGTTGCTGCTGTTCACTGGGAGAGTTTTGCGCACTGATGCCAGCTGCAGAGCATGTGCTGTTTCTCTGAGCAATGCCGCATTGCCAACATGGAGCAGATGCAAGTGGGATATGTGTATTCTCACAGTCATTGCTGCTGGCAGGGGAGGAAAAAACCTGCTCAGCAGCCAGAAGGAAGGTAGGAGGGAAGGTGGGAAGTGTGGCTGAGGCGTTGCTAGCCTCAGCACAGCCCACAACACGCTAAATTGGTTTTCTCATTGGGGGGGAGAAAAAGCGCTCCTTTGCTGTGCACAAAGGATTGGGACTGGAAGCAGAGCATTCCCCGGAGCTGGAGGGAGGCAGGAATGGCAGCGACCAAGGAGGCGTTGTCACTGGTGCTGCTGGGAAAGACCCTGTGGCGAGATTTCCCTTCTTTGAAATCATTCTTCTGCTGTGCAGTGCTGATGTCTGGGGGGGCAGGGGCTCAGTCTGACAGAGGGCAGGTTTCAGTTGCTGGGCCGGACTCACCAGGAAGGCACAGAGCATGTAGAAGCTGATGAAATAGAAGACGGCAAAGCTGCTACCACAGGAGTGATCGGCTTCGGTGGAGTTGGCTGGCTCGGACTCTGGGTCGCACTTCTTGTCTGGGAGACACGCCAGCATGATTTCCTGCCAGGCCTCACCGGTGGCACACCTGGGCATGGCAAAGGAAGACAGCAGTGACCTTCGATGTGAGAGGGACTGGCACGTTAGCAACCTGTTCCTGCTCCTGTGAACATTAATGGGAATTTTGCCACTGAGATCCATTAAGAGCAAGTTAGGCTGAAGGCCGGGCTTTGACGCACACTGGCACACCCTGCTCCTCTTTTTGGCTTTGTTGCCATCATCAGCGTGTTGTTCCTGACTGGCTTTGGCTGGTCTGGGTACAAGGCTGTCATGCTGCAAGCAGTCAGAGTCATCGAGACGTGTGTGACATGGCTACGGGCTGCATGAAAAAACTCCTTGAAAATGAGTGTTGAATTCGTGCCAACTCCCCACCCCTTCAGCATCCCGCCCTGGCCCCGGCACATCTGGCCACATCTGGAGCAGGATGATGTGCCAAGCTGAGCTGGGCATGGCCATGCCAAAGCATGAGTGGGAGTTCACGTCCCTTTCCCTGCTAAAATAAGCTGGAAGTCTTACTGGCTAGATTTGAACGAAAGGAGGAGTTTGCGATGCATATGAACATTTGAGAGCACTGAAAACTGGCTACCTTCCTTCTGAGTAGGAGGACTTGCCTCCCTCCCTAGCACTGAGTGTTGGCCAGTGTCAGCTGGCAGGGTACAAGGCTTAACGGACTGGTCGTTTCATCTGACATAACTCCTAGGCTCCCCCACTAAGGGACAACATGTTTCTACTCACCTCATGAGCATGACACAGTAGAAGGAGATAAGCTGTGCCCAAGAGCAGAGGAATCGTGCTCCCAGACTGACACAACCCAGAGCTGTCAGACACCCACCTGAAAAGCAGCAGCACTGCCTGGGGGAAGGTCTGGAAGTTGTTGTTGCGGTTGATTTCTGTGGTATCGTTCAGCGCAATTTTACCAAACACCTGGCAGAAAGCAGAGGTCTTTTCAGGTTAGCCCTACAAAATCCCCAAACCTCGTTACCTGTAGCTCTTGCCCTCACCCTGACTCTGATATTTAATAGAATCTGCTCATCTCTTAAAAAATAATTTCCACAGGTCTTTCATATTTGCCATTGCTTCCCTTGCTTGTGCTTTATCACCAGAAAAGCAGTCATTTTGTAACAAGAGGCATCTTTTGTTAAAACAAGACATCTTTCCTTATTTCACACTCTGTGAATACATGATATGGGGCCTTAATTTAATGGGCCCTCATATGGGGAGGGGGTCCAGCTGAAAGAAATCAATAACACAGAAGAAAAGGCTCCTTCCTTCATTGCTTATCTGTCTTCACCAGGAGGAAATGATAGCAAAGGACCAGCAGCTGCAAAGCCTTGAGCTTCCAACTCTGCAGGGTGCCCTGGATCTTCCCAAAACAATGTAAAGTACGTTGCCTTGGATCTGGAGATTGTCCAAATGCCTGCCCTTCTAGTAGCCATGCTTGTCACCAGCAGGTGTTTCAGCCTCCCCTCCCTCCCCCCCCGAGAATGCAGCAGTGTGAAGATGATGACTAGATTTGCCCAGACAAGGATGGCTTACAGCTTCCTCCCATGCCCAACCAACTGTTGCTGCACCAACTACTTCATCCAGCCGCAGCACAAAGCCTGCAGCCATCAGCAAACCTTCTTAGGGGCCTGCCCTCAGATGTGAAGACCCCAGTGCAGGAGAGTTTCAGGTTTCTTTGAAAAAGCAGCTTATATAGCTTTGGTATTTTGGGGCACCGGGACTGAGAGCTTAACAAACCTCGCCTGGCAGAAAGGTCTCTGCACAGCATAGTCAGTCAGGACTATTTATTCCCCATCGATAGCAACATGACAGAGATCTCAAGGACCGAGAGCTGTAATCTCGTAGCCAAAACGAGCAGGAGGAACAGAGCAGCTCTGAGAGGACATAGAGCTTCTTTTCAAGCAAATGTCACTGAAAATTAACACCCCAAGAGAAACAATGAGATGGAGAGAAGTGCAGGGACAATGGCGGGGAGGCCATGCCAGACAGGAGGGAGGGTCCGTACATGGCAGGATTTCTGCAGGGGTTCCTCATGGATGTGTGGGCCTTCCTCGGCCCCGACCGCCCCATGCCGTGGGTAGCAGTGACAGCCCCAGCTGCACTGAGGAGGAGCAGGAGGACAGTTTAAATGCTCAGAGGCAGTTTGAGCCGAGGCAGCCCATATTTTTCATTTCAGGCAAGCGTAGGCAAGGGAACTTCCCATGCTGGAAGTCTGATTTTCCTTTTGACCCTGCGGCTTCCCTCACACAGCACTGGCGGCAGCTGCTACGGGTGCTTTGCCTTAGGCACCTACGAGGAGCTATGGGCAGAGGTTCCTCTCTCATGGCCTCTCCAGTCTGTGCCTCCTGGGCCATGAGCTGAGTGGCTTCATCCAGGAGCATCAATTTGGATTTTTCCATTTGAGCACATTATGTAGTGAGGCTTGAATGTTGTTACGTTCCAAGTCAGGGCAGTAGCTGAGATAAAGTGGTAGGTCTCCTTTATGTGGGAAATTCTTGTATTTTCATCAGATCTGGTACATGTAGTCTTTCAAGGTGGCTGCTTAATGAAGCAAGGAAGGCTTTTCCTTCCTACGTGTCCCTATGTGTGAAGGAACTCTATGTGTCAGCAGGTTCAAGAGAGCAGCACACAACATTTCTGAGAAGCCATTTGGACAAAAAGTAATAACAGGTCTGTGGGCTCTAAGCAAAGAGGGAAGATAAGAAAAGTTGGTTTTCTCATTGGAAGACAGGAGGGCAGAAAGCGATCTACTAATCTAGATCAATGTGAAAGACAGATGTATGATCTTCAGGCTGCTGAGATGATTTAAACAGAGGCTTGAATGTAAGCCAAGGCTTAAACAGCCAAGTTAGAACTAGGTGACAAAAAAGGGAGTAGAATTACAAAATAAAATATCTAGCCCTGGCAGTGCCCCGATCATTGTAGACCCCCACCTGCGTGGGTGGTTGGAAGCCATTTTTAATGCTTTGTGTAGCTACATAACACTTGTGTAATACTCTCAGGTGATTTTCTGTATAGCACAGGTAATCCTGTATGATCTTGGCCATTTGAGCTAGTTAGGTATTAAAGGCAAAACTGTCAAGTTTACAGTACGAGCCTAGTAGACTAAACGACAGCTGTAATTACCGGGGGCAATTGAGATAACCTGTGATAATTCAAGAAAAGATTAGTTTTATTTTTCAGACTGGAGCAGGGTAGATGGAGTCTGTGAAAAGATGTGATTATAATAACAGGAAACAAATTAAAACAAGGTCACAGAGGTCAGATGAATTTTGTTACAAATTCTGTCGGCATTGTGAAACCAAGAAGCCTATCATGTTTGAAGATCCCTTGAAGCAATTATGCCATGCCTTTCTATACTTTGGTTTCTGGTCGCAGATGGCTGACTTGTCTGAGATCTTTGATTAACACCGAAGTGGAAAGTGAAGCTTAGTTTGAAAAGCAGCATGGCAAATGAGGCTGGGAGTGTCACAGGCTGTGCCTGTATCACATGCTTTCTTCAATGGTCTGCATGCAGCATCAGTTCCTTGCACAGTTGAATGCTCAGGCCGGTTCCAAGTTCATTTTGCAAACTGAATAGGATATTGTATTGATGCAGCTTCCTGAAGAATTGGCACAAGCACAGAGCGTCAGTACATTGGGTCTGATCCCAAATTTACCTTCATGAGTGTAAATCAAAAGCTGTTCTTTACAACTCAGTGGAAGTTATGCCAGTGGGAAAGTGATGCGAGAGAAAAATTGGGTTTGTTCAGTGCAGTGTGGCCATAAGCCCACTGAAACAACTAATTTGAACCAACAAGCGAGGCAGTAAATCTTTGCCACTGCTGCTGGGTATTCCTTTGAGAGTGAGGAGGTCCTTTTATGGTTTGTATATTGCATTCTGCCATTAAATGGGTCGGTTTTTGTTCTTGTTCTGGAGTGTGTTGTGCTCCCATTGGAAGTGCATAGGCAGACAATGTTTTCCAACCAAGGTTAGCTGCTGTCTTACCTTACTGGGCGAAAACATTCTTGTAAGCCTGGACAACCACACATTGATCTAGTTACTTTATAAGTCAGTTCCCAAAACTCTAACAGAAGAAGATAGACACAGTTGAGCTCTTTAGCATCACTTACCTGCATCCCGATCACGGCGTAGATGAAGAACAACATCACTATTAAAAGAGCCACATAGGGGAGAGCCTAGAAATGAAAAAAAAAAAAAAAAAAGAAAAAAACAACAAAAAAGAGAGCACTGTGTCTCCACCGAGGCCGGCACACTGGAGCCTGCTTCACGCTCGTGGCTTTGGGAAACTGGGCAGAGGCTGGCCTCAAACGTGGAGTCTGTAATTTGGCCAGGTGGCCACTAGATGCCTCTACAGGCCCACATTTGCTTGCCCTCCCCGTCACCACGCTGCTGCCACCCAGCTCAGGCAGGCTCTGACTCTGCTCCCACTCGTGATGGTGTAGCTCTGCTGCCTTCAAGCCAGTCCTGCCCTTACGGAGTGAGGAAAGTGAGGGCAAAACCAGTGTTTACAGCTGCTTACCAAGAGGAGAAAACTCTCATAACCAGTATTATTCTGGCACTAATGGCAATGTGATTTTTTCTGGATCCAGTCTGGTGAAATAAAAAATGCAACAGCTGCTGAGATCCAAATTCAAGTCTCCTGCTACAATGGCTAGTACCTTCCTAAGTACCTAAAGCAGCATCAGCTTTGTTCCTTGTACAGCGTTAGGTGTCTCTGATGGTGTCTGCGACGCACCGAGTGTCTGTGATCAGCTGCTGAAGAGGAAATGCAGAGCCCTGATATGCAGAGCTGCCTCCTAAGGAAGAGGCCAGTGCAATCAGCAAAGTGTTGAGTGCTATCAGTTTCCTCCGCCACTAGCAGGAATCAAGGGCACAGCTCGGGACCTCACAGGCTCAGGCTTTTGAGGAGGAATTTTCTACTTCCTTGCTTTTCAAATATATAGTGCTCAGACCAGAGATTTCCAGACCTTACTTCAGAGGTGATGGGTGGACACATCCATCCTGAAAATGTGAGTACAGTCCCTGATCTGGAATTTGAACACCCCATTTCAGAGAGTATAAAAAGCCTACAATATTATTGTTATTATTATTTTTAAATATAAGATCATTTGCACATTTTAAGTTTATGCCTAAATTCAACAGTGCTAAATCCTATAGGAAGAATCAAAGAAAAATTTTCACTGACCACTACGGAGATTTGACTAAGATCTGCAGAAATCATCTCAAAGAGATTTGAATATTAAAATGGCAAAAATTCAAACCTTTAAACAATGTCTGTAATCATCATCTCGAGGCTCAGGGGCAGATTCCTCTGTGTTTTATGGGGTCAGACAAATCTGCATGGTTACCCCACAATGTCAGTGGAGATACACCAGCTCAGAACTGGGCTCCAAACGTTTTGTGATGCTCTAGTTGGGACCTGATACACACAAGACCTAAGGAGAGCTCCTGGGATAGTGTCCAGACAGGACCTGAGGTGCATAACCTTGCCAGCTCTTCTGTCTTTCAAATGGGGATGAGAAAAGTGTCTTCCCTCCTGGCTGTCTGGTCCTCCACTTTCTTTCCATGTTCTTCTGCTCAGCCTGCTCCTCTCCACTGATGCACCTTTCTACTCATCTCTGCCCCTTGTTTCCCATGGCTCCTTCAGCTCCCTACCTCCCATATTCCACTCTTCTGGCTCTGTCCTCCTCTGTCTCTGTCCTTCCCTGACTTTACAACTTTGTCCTTATGATTCCCACAGCCTTGCCTTGCCCTCAGCACCCCTCTCACTTCCTTCTCCTCCCACTCGCCAGCCTGGGCTCTGTTGCTATCTCTGCAGGCGGAAACCCCGCTGAGCTTTTTCCCACCACAAACTCCTCTGACCAGTGCCCCAACTTGTATGTAAGCACTGTGCGCCATGCAGGTAGGTAGGATGGCATGTGAAATCCAGCACAAGTTCGTTGCTTATTAGGCTGCCCTGTGTGAGCAGAGATGCTTCCTGGAAGCATGTGGGGACACAGAGAAGAGCCCACGCCAGACAAAATCTGCAGAGATCCCAGATTTTGTCAGTGGGAGTGGCTGAGTTAAGAGCTCTGCACAGTGGCTATTCTTAGCTACCAAAGGAGCATCCCAGTAGTTGCAAGAGGAGGAGCTCTGAGCAGAGAATACGATGTTATAAATGGCTAAAGGTTTCAAGGGAAAAGGCACTTGCCTGCAGTGCTTTCCCCCCCACCTCCCCCGCTGTGGAAGATACCTCCCTTGATACTTTCTCCCATCACCCTACAACCCTGCCTAAAAGTGACTCTCCAATCAAAGAGGTCTGAAGGTCACTGGAGGGAAGTACCAGGCACTCCCTTTCCCATCCATCTCATCCTCTCCAGCCAAGAGCTGTGGCAAGCTGAGCTCAGGATAAGAGTGAGCTATTGCTAAAGAGGATGGAGGGGCGTAGGGGCAAGGGGAGGAGTGTGACTCTGTTCCCTGCATCAGGGATGGCTGAGCTGTGCCAAGGGAATCTCATTCCTATGCATGCAGGCAAAATGGTTCCCACTGGAACCGCTCAAATAACAACCTGAAAGTTAGCAACCGTGTAAGCAATGGAAAAAGTCGCTTGTGGTATGGATGTGTCAGAAAACTGCTATGCAATATTAGATCCTCTGGCAGTCAAGGAGTGTGCAAAATAAGAGTCCTCTGCATGAGCCTGGTGGTCTGGCTACTGAGACCATGCGAGAACTGCACTGGAAGAGGTCCAGACTGATCACTGGTGTACACATGTGCTACTTCTGCTGACAGAGGCAGAAGTTGTGGTGATCCGCAGCACTGCAGTCTTTGATCCTAGCTTGGGTTGTAGCTGGTGAGGTTTAAGATTTAAAGCGCGGATCAGCTCCTTTCCAATTTGAGTCAATACAAATGCTATCAACCGTTTAAAGCCTCAACCTGAGGGATATATGGTTGCTGTTTCAAGACTTGTATGTTGCACAAGTTAGTCTTCCATGCTTTTGTCCAGTGGTGTGTCCTGCATCTTTTCCCATGTTGGACCACCATTTGTATTCCTGTGCTGTCTTTCCCTGAGGCTTCCTCCAGACCTGCCCCAGCTAACATCCAGGTTGTGCTGGCCCAGTAAATCCAGGTCAAGTACTTGTAAAGTGCAGGAATATCCTATGCTTCACCTCTACCATTTTTTTATATGTGGTTAGGGGCTGGTTTGGAAGCAGTTTTTCTAGCAAATAGCTATCTCTTGGTGTTTGTTTTCCCCCAGAGGTGACAGTTCTTATCCAGTCTGGTCTCCTTCACCTTCCCCTATCTACTCTGGTACTTTACCTACCACTGAAATGCAACCTGCCTCCAGGGCAAAAGAAGCAGCAATTTAATAACTTGGCATTGTTACCAGGGCCAAAGCTGTGGGGCTAAAAAGTCAAATTCTTCCTGGATGAAAGCATGGGGGGGACACACCTCTAGTACTCAATGAAAATCCTCAAAACAAGGCTTAAGGGGAGCTTAATTGAGACCTAGGCCTTTCCCATAGCTGTGTATTTCACTTAAAGCAACAGATATAAAATACAGCTAAAATTGAAAAAAAAAGTAAGAGGAGATTGAAGGGTTACAGACAGGCAGTAATTGAGTTGAAATGAAGTATCAAGGCTGTTCAGGAAGGTCTCAAGCAATTACTCATGCTTTAAAGATGAAACTCAAACCCAGGCAGTCATCCCCTGCGAGCCCCGTTTACTTGACTCTCGTTTGTGCCACGGGTCACTAGTGTGCATGGCTCTGACCCGCAGCCTTTGAGCTCAGGCACCTGGGTGAAACCCCTCCCCGAGAGGCCACTGAGGGGAAATAGAAAAGGAGTTAGGTCTTACTTAGAGATAAGTGAAGGAATACCTGGAAGGACTTGATGAAGGTCCAAAGCAGCGTCCGGATGCCCTCCCCTCGGCTCAGGAGCTTCACGAGACGCATCACGCGGAAGAGTCGGAAGAAGGTGATTGAGATGCGAGAGTTTTCCTCTGCGTTCTAGAAGCCATTGGCACAGAGGCAGGAGTTACAACAGCACGGGAGGAACAGGGGCCCTGGGCCACAGAGGATGCTATGCCGAGAGCTCACTGCACTGTTCCTTGTCCTGGTACCGCTCCCTGGGCTTGCACTGCTCTGGCACCCCAGGGATGGGCTGAGGCCGGTCAAGCCTTCCCTCTCTCCCATGGTGGTAAGGCTACTCTGTGGGGGCTCTCAAGGCCATCGGCCTCTCTCTTCAGGTCGCCTGGACTTTTGGGGATTAGGGATATTTATGCTATAAACCCTTCCATTACATCTCCTCCTCCCGTCGGAAAGATGCAATTCTCCTTTGACGTTGTACTAGAGAAGAAAGATACTTTCTCTCCTGACCTGTCTTGGATGTTTTACCCCAGCAAGTGCCTCAGCCAGCAGTTCTGGTGAATCTGGTGTCAGGCATCAGCCACGTGCCACTTGCTCTGCTGGGAAACACTAGCAGGTCCCAGGTCTGCTCTGGGGTGCGAAACCCCTCGGGGGCACGGTGTGCAGCCCCCTGCCCAGCTGCTGGCGTCACTGGCACCGCTGGCAGCCTCGCTGTCCCTGCGCTGCTGTGGCCGTGCTTCTGGGGGCCGGGCCGTGGTCGCTCGCTCCCGCTGCCCTGTGTTCGGGCCTTTTGCATTTCTCATGACCCCTTTGTATTTCCCACAGTCTGCGCACTGACTTTGGTTTTTTTAAAAACATTTTATTTTGGCTTCACTGCTACTGTTCAAGCGTGCAGTATTTTAAAATAGTCTTTCTTCTGGGCTGTTTTTTTTCTCACAGCATCTGCTTTGTCCCTAAGCATTTTCCCCTGGGCCTGTAACCAGCTCTGACGTTCCTCAGCCTTCACACGTGTGAAGGCAACGTCCGTCTGAGCGCTGCCACGGCAGCAGGCTCACCTGGGCCTCAGCGGAGGACCCGCTGCCTAGCTCAAGGGGAGGCGAGGCACAGAAAATGCCATGCTTCCCAGTTCGTTAACCCCCTAAAATACTGTGAGAAGCCTGTGGAGCTGGTGGTTTCCACTAGCAGCACTGTGGGAATGTGACCTCCTGTCACAGGGGGGAGATAACACTGTCACCCTGCCACTTGACCTGCTGTGGAGTGAAGTGCATGGAAACCCCCTCTCTGTCCCCACCCAGGCTGCAAAGACCACAGTTTGATTCTAAATGCCACCAAAAGAGCAACATTTAGGAGGAAGAAACAGTGCAGATCACCCCCGCTGTTAACTACTCACCACTGTGTAAACCAAGAGAGAACAGACCCTTTGGATTTCCTGTCATCAGGCAGTGAAAAGAGCAGCTGCTTGCCTGTCTGCTCCTGATAAAACCCACGGCACGGGAACCGCACGGACCTACGTTTCTGGGATTAAACGTCCAGATGAGGACGTGTACCTGTGCGCTGCGTGTGCTCCTGTTTCCAGCCCAGGATGAGCAGAGGGGTGCTCAGCTCCCTCAGCCCCCAGCTCCTGCTGTGCAGCCTGGGGGGCACACAGGGGCCACAGCTGCTTGCTGGTGTGCGTGCACCCTGCTCGCACAGAAAGCGCAGCGCTATGTGCAATAGTTCAGGATTGCATCCTAGCTGCAGTTTGTCTGTCTATCTGTGGTGAATCACCGGTGGATATTTTGGGTAGCTTCCTCCAGTCTGCAGCAGAAGCTGACGCTTGCTGCTCGTGCAGTAACTGGGTGAAAAAGATTAGGAGAACAGGCTGTGTCAAGGAAAAGCCTGAGTGCTCCCTACATCTCACATCATTCTTGTTTTCTGACTTGGACAACAGGCTGGGGTCTTCAGTGAATCAGAGGGAATTGCTCTGAGGTGAAGGAGGGAATGTGGCCTCCAAGGAATCAAAAATCATGACATTCAGTGCTCTCAGCACTACAGTCCCAGAGGCCTAACTCCAATACCACCTAAAAGAGAATTGAGGTCTAAATTGAAAAGTTGTGTGGACAGCAGTACTGCTGTGGTTGTGACAAAAAAAAAAAAGAAAAAAAGGAAAAAAAATGCTTTCTTATTCTACCTGCTGCTGCTCTTGTCGGCTTGGCCCTTTGGATGGCAGCAAGTTGGACATGCATCTGGACAGAGGTTTTAGTGTTCCTTTGTCTTTCTTTGCTGAGAGGATGCAGCTGCTCTAGGCAGAAAATTATCCCTGTCCTCCTAGGGTCCTGGAGTAGGCAAAGTCTAAGCAGCGGATAAAATAATAGAACACATTCCTCCCTGACACAAATCTGCAATTTACTGGCATCAAACACTTAGTCAAAACCACTCAGTGATGCCTCGGGATATTATGGCATTTTAAGACAAGGTGGCTACAGATTAGCTGGTGCTTGAGTAGCCTTGCTTGCTTTCTCCTGGCTTTCCTCCAGCTTTTTGAAGGTGTATGCTTGCCAGAGGAGGGAGGTTCTGCAAAGTGGCAATCAAGAGACTGGAGTTACTGTAACTCTGTTGGGGTGGTGTGGGAACTGCCCTGTACACCAAGGCAGCAGAGTTTGTGTGCACCATTGCATGACTCTTTTTTTGTGCAAAGTATGAACTCAAATGTTACAGTGAATCACCGCATTGAAGAGGAACTTAAGAGTCCCAATCCTTTCTAGTCTGGAGGCTTGGACATGAAGGCACATTGCACACTCATTCAGTGTCACATTGATAGTGACATAGTTTGTGGCTAACAAGAAATCTTACCAGGTCTAGTTCTCTCTTGGTGATTCATTAGAAGGCAGAACGACAGTTAACTTGACCAAAGGAAAGCTCAGGATGCACAAGAAATACACATGTGCAGCATATTCACAGCTCATGTGAACACCAGACTCACACCAATACACAACATGGCAGCTTCATGCACAAATAACTAGGCTGGGCTTGGAGAGAGAACTCGTGATCACGGGGAAGAGAATAAAGGAGTGTGTTAGAAAGAGTGTCACAGAAGCTGGGAGGGTGGTCTGTATTTTTGGTCTTACCATAGAGGAAGAGCATTGGGTATGTTCAGCTGGCTTTAAAGAAAGGCAGACAGAAATAAGCTGTAATAAGTCTCCAATCAAGAGCCCTAGTAAACTAGGTCTTGGCTAACACAGGAGCAACAAAATGGCAGAAGAGGGCAAAAGGGTGTTTGAAAGAAATGCACAAGAGGCTGGGCTTATTCCCTAGGATGCCCAGGATCAAGGCTGGCCATGGCAGAAGTAGGTACAACTCCCATTGAATTTCATGTAAGCTGTATCCACTACCACCACGTGTGAATTGCACCCAGTATCTTGTGAGTGCTAGACATCCTGGCATCCAGGCAGTGGAGGTACTGATATTGTTAAAATGTTTCTTGTATCACTACTATCAAGTTCGATACAGGGGCTGATTTAGCTCCCCAACTCAGATCTAGGCCATGTCTGCACAGGGACCAGCCAGCTTCTGGTGCATCAGTCTGATTTGTAAACCCATAGTATCCCAGTGCTAAAGCAACACTTTCTATTTATACATCCCCATTCCCTTACACATAGTTCTGGGTGATAATGTTGTTGTTACTAAGACAATGGGTTGGGACAGTCTAATCAGTTGTTGGCAACCCTACAACACCCACCACCAGCTGTGGAAAGTGGGTTGGTAAAGCTCATTAGCTTGCTGTACCTTCACCCACCTCTCACCAAAGCTCCAGGGACCCAATGGATGTGTCCTTGGAGGCCAAGCTGAGCTGGGGTGAGCCCTGGTCATGCCTGGAAGAGTCTAGCTGCTGCAAACACTCTGCCTGACATTCCTTGATTAAATTCCAGGGCCATTTCCAATACTGAGAGCAATTCTAAAAACCACCCAAGGCTGCAAATACCCTTAGGTATAAGAAGCAGAACTGAAAATTAAATAAAACCAGCTTTATCAGGAGTCCTTCAGTTCAGTAGTAACATAATCCTTCAGGCCTAACCTCTACCATATGCCCCATATGCCAAACCTGTCTGTCATTACTTCCTGTGACTACATTAGCAAAGCTGAAATTGATGTATTTTCCCTTCTGCCAATGGCAGAATTCACCTCTAGTGCCGTAGAGAAATCCTGCAGTGTGCTTCTGATCTCCAAGGATGCTGCAGTAACCACATTGGCCTTGTATTACCTAAATAAAAACTGTAGTTTGGATGCACAGCCTATTTGGTGATATAGGCAAATGAGAACAATTAAAAACCGAAGGTGCACCTAATCACATAATAGTCTTTTGGATTAACTCATTGGTTTGGTTGTGTCAGCTTTCATTGCTTTTATCCTCCTCTTTCACATGTTTGCTCTTGTGTTTTCTTTTCAGATCACATACAGGCAAAAGTTAGCTTGAATACCAAATAAAGGAGTGGTGCCCATAGAGACATTTCTTACAAACCAGGCATGGATTTTGATTTTGTGTTGCTGGGCAAACATCTCCTTTCCAGCAAAGAGTTTCTCTGTCCCATCCCCCTTCCTCTTTCTAGTTTTGCAAATCATCTTTTCTAACAATAGAAGGACTCTTATTCTGCTAGTTGCTGCTTTCCTGGTAGAAGGTACAAAGCCCCTTCAAATTAGCTGAAGGAAGCCCAAAAATTTTCAGCACCTTTCAGGATTCTCCATCCTTCCTGGCTGACAGTGTTGGTGCATCTGTGACTGACTGGCTGAAGAAGTCTTGTAAGTTACTGTGGAATATTATAACTTAATTTTCATTTTGATATTGTTAGTATTTTATCAGAAAGTGCAGACAATAGTAATGTAACAGTAGAAAAATCTGTATAAAAGCATATGACTATATAAGGCTCTGTTGATACCAGATGCTCAACTCAGAGGAACTGGCATCACGTTGAAAAACCAGAAACCAAAGGTTCTGAGTATCTTTGGCACTGCTAAGAAAATGAAGTAGAGGTTGACTTACTCCTCTCTTATTCCCGCTAACTGGCCTGTGTTTTAAGATGGGGTCAAATATGTAACAAATTATATCACTACCTACAGTAAAGTCTCAAAAGCAGCATGGGAAAGTTTCCATTAACGCTGGAAGTGGTATTTGTACAAACTGTAGCACTGTGGGCTGAGGTTCCTGATATGCTTGTACATACAGTATTTTGTGCGTGAGTATATGAAGGGGAAATCAACCCCCAGCTGTGGGTTGCTGAATACATTTCCTGATATCCACAAAGGTTTCAGAGAGGAGCCAAATCCTACCATTTTCCACCTGTGCCAAAAAGTCACCATATGGACCTAAGCACAGATATTTGAGAACCCTTTAGTGGGTCTTTCAAGTGTAGCCATTCCTAACTATAAAGCCAAGAGAGCTATTGCTAGATTTTCTGAGAATCTTCAAGCTTGCAAGTGATGCGGATATGCCAATTTTAGGGCAAGGACAGGCACCTGGCACCTGAGAGCGTAGAAGTCACATCAGTTCACAGGGATGGAGGCATGGTGATAGGTACTTGGAATTAAAGTCAGTGTCTAATGCCCATCTGAAGTGGACAGAATTTCATTTCTACAAATCTCAGAACAATGTACAAAAGCAAGTCCTCATCTGTTTAATGTCTTTGAAAGAGCTTTTGGAGAAGCTACACCACTTAACAGAAGGCAGCCTTGGCTGTATTCTGTTTTACTTGCAGCCACCTCTTCTCCTGCATATGGTCTAACCTGCAAAGGAACTTCAAGTATTCTACCCTGCTTCTGTCATTTGGGGCACGAGTAGCATGCACACAACTGAATGAGAAAGGGCAACAACAATAACAGTGAGATCAGTCAAGAGATGACGCTTTGCACAATTTCCATTATAGAGAAAAGGGACCTGAAGTATAAATCACAAACAAGCCCAGGAGCATATTAAGAATGACATAGAAGGGAACCTGCAGGCTCAGAGTGGGCAAAGAAATATCTGAGGCAGGATGTGTCTGTGTAAAGACACTCAATGGGGATGAATGCAATGAAACTGCTTGGGCCGTTTCTTTTTCTTTTTTTTTTTTTTCCCCCTCTTGATGTCACCATATTGAAAAAGCTAATAGAGATGCTAAGGAGCAGAAGAGGTCAAGAAACAGAAAAGCAGGCTCTAGAAGCCAAAGTAAAGATGCAGTAGGATAAAGACTGAGGGATCCCTGAAGCGTGTCTGAAAAGCTCTTCAGAATATTGTTGCCTACACATATCAATTATTTTCAATGTGTAGCAGAGCACCAACATTTTAAATGGACACATTGCTCGAGCTGCTGATAACCTGCGTGCGTTCTTAAAACTCCTACAGGCACAAAAGGCGCAGCTTATGCCCATCATGAATTCAGGATCCCAGGTAAGGAAGTCTCTGGGAAAGGAAACAGGTTTATTCAATGGAGAGATACTTAAATTCTTTGAGACCACAGCACCGAATAAGGCAACTGATAGTACTGTGTTCCTGCTAATCGTGCTCCACCTGGGTAGGTGGGAGTAAGGTTTACTGGTGGCTGTTTGCAAAGAACACACCACCTCCAGATGGGTACAGCGAGCATCAGACTCGCATATCAAACTTGGTGTCTGATCTTGCCATCAAGTCAAGGAAATAGTTTTTAACAGGTTGCGTTTATGGATTTCCAAATCCCGACTATAGCATGAATGCTTTGGAAGCTAGAAGAGGATAAAATTTGTACTCCAGGAGAACCAGTTTCAATGTTTCAAGGGCAATACATTACAGGCAATATCATACAATGTTTATGCTGTAATGTAATCCATTTGAAATTCTGAGAAGGGATGAATTGACTCTTCAGAGGTGTAAAGACAGGAGCAAAAATATGAGCAAAAAGACTAAAGACTTTGTACCATCATGGTAGTATCAACTCCCTCTGAAATATCCATGGCTTAGAATATCTTCTGGATAGGTAAAGATTTAGAAGAAAAAATAAGGTGTGCTAATGAATAGATTCAAAGGAAAGTTTCAGTAGAAAAGTCCTGAGAAGAGATATCAATCCCACCTCATCCCTGTGGAACACTGGAGATGGAGGACCATGCTGAGACATTTGAGTTCCCTGGAGTCTTTGGCTGGTTTGCTGACAACTGTAATGGCTATCCAGAGAAGCAGCACCTAGAAATGCCAGAATTTAGGCATTTAGTTCCGTTAGGTTTGTACAGCATATATTTAATCAATATATCCAAAGAGGCTCCCTGACTGATGGCTAAGTACGTTTCAGTAGTTGTAGAAGCCTGACTGCCACTGAGATGATGGTACAGGCAGGTGGCATTCCCATTACCAGCACTGTTGATGGTAGTAATTTTTTTACACCACAGGACATGTGGAAGATGATGAGTTCAGCTCCTTCAGAAGATCCAGTCTTTTCTAGGAAGTCCAAACTGATTTTTTTCCTGATGTTTGAGGCATAAAACTTCCTTGCTGATAGTTTTTTTTACTTTCTAACAAGATTTCTTCCATTTGTAGGGAGGAATCTCTTTTTGCAAGACAGAATCCAACCTTTATGTTGTGGAGAACTTCGGCCTGGCTTGCTTTGCAGAACATTTAAGTAGCCGAATACACAGTGTTATTGTTGCTTTGTTTGTCAGGGTTGTCTCAGTCAATGCAGTGATACAACGGCAGACTTCTAATTTTACCTGGTAGCCCTAGGTTTGAAGACATGAGAGGAAATCTGTGTTTGAGACTTTGGCACCATGATATGACAGAGTATCTTCATATTTCTCAAGAAAACAAATGGTCAGATGCTTATGTTGCCTTTTGTGACAAATAATCTATAATGGCATTTGTCCACTGAGGAAAATATGGCTTGTGGATGAAGCTCTTAGGAGACTACTTGCAGTAGTTGGTGGTTGGTGATGGATGTCTGCTAAGATGTTTCCTTGATTGCTGTTGGTATTTGGAGAATGAAAAGTTACCCATAAAGATGCTGTATCTGTTGGAAACTTGTCCATTGGTCTGTTAGCCTTCTCCCCTGAGGAAGCAGGTGATAGATGTTTACTTCTTGCTTTTTTCTACTCATTGCAGGAAGGAAGACTCTGAGAATCTGCACTGTAGAGTTCACCTGAGAAGGCTGCAGTGCTGTGTAGCTCCTTTGCAGTTCTAGGATATCGCTCTTTTCTATCTCAAGTTCTTTGTATTTAAAGGTCCTCCAAGAGTCCTGCCTACTTTACTCATACTGCATCTGTGACCTTCTTGGACACAAAATGAAGGGTGGAAAGAGACATTCTGGGGAAATGAACTCATCATACAAACATGGATAAGATTTTGAGGGGAATTAAAAGCAGTTTCATTAAGGGGTACCTGATGACCAACAGTGATTTGATTTTGTTGCCACAGAGAGTGAGAAAGAACTAAAGGGCTGTTTCAGCTGCTTGGCCACTTCACCTTGACTGGCTGTAGAGGACACAAATAGGGCAATGGCAAGCCAACAGCACTACTGTTCAGGAGATTTTTCTTTCACCCATGTGGGTCACGCTGAGCTGGGAACTGCAAGGACATGAGCTTCAAGAAGAACAAGAATTTACCAGAGCATAGGAGAAAAAGAGGTTTAGAATTTATCAGTGCCATGGAGACATGATAAAAGAGAAGACACTAGACTTCCTCTTGCATTTGTAGTGTCAAAAGTCTGAAGTGACCTCAGGAGGCTGGCTAACACAAGTCTTTGTGGAAAGTTGGAAAAAGTCAGGGTTTCAAATCAACCTGGCTGCTGGCAGGTAATAGCTGCCATTACACTGGGGAGTTACCACAACCCCTTCCAAAGTCATCTGTCTGCCACTGCTGTGTGTGGTTTTAATCACAAGAACTCTAGAGATGATCCACCTGCCACCAATGTCTGTGAAGTTATTATAAGACCAGGCAGAAACATATCTGGTATTTCTCTGACAGGGAATACTACTGGATTGCAGATGGCATAATTCTCAATTCCGACAACCTTACAGTGAAATCAAATTATTAGCAGAAAAAAAAAAAAAAGCCAGGCAAGCTGCTCAAATTCTGCATTCTTCCATTAAGTGTGCAGTTTTTTGAGAACTTCTGGGAATATTTTGAATAAAACTAGCCAGAATTATTTTTTTTTCTACAAAAATATTTTCTGTTAGAAGAATGCTGATGCTGAAAGTGAGATGATCTGTAGAAACATGTCAATTTTGAAAAAAACATTTCAGAAATGTAAGATTGAAATCCACATTTTGTCCTCGCACATTTCAATTTGAGTTTTCATTTCCATTAGAAATGTTATATAACTGAAAAAAAATCAATCCCAGACTAAACTGTTTTTACTTTACTTAAGCAAATGTTTTGATTTTCCTCAATTATTTCTGTCGGAATAAGCTTTTACTGAAAATTTTGCAATTTTAATTTTTTATTCTATTTTAAAACAGAAAAAATGTTACAAGGGGCTTTTGTGAAACAAAAAATTAAGCCTTCTTATAGCTCTAATCTGGGTGAAGCACCAGAGGTTTTTTGATTCATTTTCATAAACTGAGGTTTGGTTTTAATGTCTATTAGAAAAGGGCACCATCTTACAGGAAAACAGGGAATCAAGGTGTATGATGCTGCCTTTGCTGGGGCAAATAGTGAACACCTTGCTGATTTCCCTGGAAAAAGCCCTGAGTTGTTCCAGTGCAATGTAACATGCTAATCCTCAGGCAGCTCTGCAGAAGGTTCTGAAATCTCTTGCACTGGGGAATTAAAATTTTATTTGGTGCAATAGGGGAAATTGGGAAAAATGTGATACCTACAATGAAGTTTGCCATTACACTTCTGCCTGCACTAACTCATGTGGGTCAATAGACATCAAGTGCCAGTTCATACAAATGCAATATATATGCATTTATACTTCAGACAGATTCCACACGATCTCAGATCTTGGGGGAAATATTAGCATATCCGTATGCAACGAAAGCCTATTTCAAATACAGTTAATAAGGTCAAGGTAACTTTTAAAGCAAATGAGTCCTGCAGCTATCAGTTTTTTCCCTTCATTTCCTATGTATTCTAAAGTTTTGAAATTCTAGAGCATGCTTTTCTAATTAGCTTCAAATATGCAAATCATACCAATTTGAATAGCTTATTAATTAATTTCATATATATATCTCCATGAAATTGTCAGACAGTAATCTTACGGTTCCAAGTGCTTAAGGTACATATAAGGAAAGTCAATTACTTTAATTTGGTTATGCAGATTACCCTAGATTGACAATTACTGGACAGTTAATGAAAGAGTTGCTTTTTACACAGCTGAAAGCTCTATTTTTTTCCATGACTTTCAGAAAAGCAGAACAATTGGTAAAGTATATCCATGCAAATTATTCTTAATTTTTCAGGATGTTTTAATAATCCTTCTCATTAGCTCTGTGTAAATGATGAGTTCAAGTCTTACGGTAATCAAGCCTGGGGGGCTCCTGAGAAAAAAGTAGATACTAAACACTATCAGAGATGTAGGGCTCATCTTCAGGTACAAGTACTGGTCTGACTCAGAGAGGCAGGTGCAGCTTGCCTGTGTTCTATTATTTGTGTTTTGTGGGACATGTAGCCAAAAAAAGCCCTAGAACATTTGGATAGCAAGGCTCTAAAGATAAACTGAGCCATGAAAATAAATGTTGAAAGGCTATTTGTGTCCAGGCCCTTTTGTTTTACAGGTGGAGCGACTTTAAGGATTTTCCGGTTTCAGTATCAGCTGAGGAGAGGTTTTGCTGATTTGAACACCTCTACCAGAAGCCATGTGTGACAGAGTGGACTTTTTAAATTCAACTTGCCTTTTCACTTGACTGATTCTTGATTCTCAGGGCAAGGGCTCCCAAAGGAGGTAATCAGGCTGTCCCAGCCCAGAGCAGACTGAGGGGGGTGACCCTGGGAACAGACCAGACCACTGAGCAAGATGGAGAGAGAGAAAAAGTATGAAAATTTAGAGTTCCCAGGTCTCCAGCTTTCCTCAGCTCTATTACCATCCATGCCAGTGGTTTCCTCATTGCTGTTCCTAAGTAGTCCAATGTGCCTCACTGCCTTTCCTACGGCAAAGTTAATATGGCTTTTAAACACCAAACCCAGCAGTCTATTTAACACTGTGCTGGAAAAGGCAGTCATCTTTTCCTCCACCTCTTTAGGAAGATCTATGTTTTCTATTACACTGATCATTATTCTCTTCTCTTTTTTTTTTCTTTGTCTGGGAGGTACAGAGGGAGGGAAATCTGGTGGGGCTGGTTTTCCAAAAGGTGCACAGCCTGTATCTGGTTTTGACTCATTTCAAGTGACAGTTCTTTTCAGATCCAGGTTCTCCCATCCCAAGTACCCAAATAAATCCATTATCTTGACTTCTCCTTTGTAGCAGTGTTGTGAAAGCACAGGTGCTCTGGAAGGCTGCAAATAGCGAGATGGTCTCTGACACATCTAAGATCATGCCACTGATTTTCATCTTGAAATGAAAAAGAAGAAAGAGACTGTTCAAAGCATTCATACCAGTCTTGGTTACTTTAAAGACATGCTGTTGTGTGCTGTACAAGGTACTGATTTTTCCATTTCTTATAGCATCCCACAGCCTGTCTTGGAAAGGATAATGACAGCAGAGTTCTTCTCTAAGATGAATTTCTTGAGCCATGGGTAGGCAGGAGCTTTCCTTGTCTCCAACACCTTGCAATACTCCATTAGTACTGAGAGGGTGAGTAACATCTACTGGCTTCATCTTCCCTGGGGGCTGATGATTTGAGGAATCAAGCAAAATCCCAGAAGCATGTCCTTCTGTCATGGCTGTGCTTGTCTTCAGTGCACTGAGTGTTTGAGCTTCTACAGCTATTTGTTAATTACTTATTAAGTACCTAATAGGGTTCCACGGTGTGGGAAGAGGATAAGGAAGAAGGAAAAACGAAGAACAGATTGAAATTTTGTGCACTCTGTGTATTGGTGTTACTGGGGTTTCTCTGGGCAGCCTCACCTGCCTAGGGCTGGAGGCCTTTGGACTTTGTAGGGCTCCATCTGTGAAGGGGTTTGCTGGGACCTCAGTGTGAAGGGTTTACTGTGATGTGGTTGGCAGCAGCAGGCGAATCTGGAAGGAAGCTTCAGTAGCATCTTTGCAACTCCTGTATTACTGATGGGAAATTACACTGGTGGTATTAAGGTCAGAAGCAGGCCTGTGGTGTACAGCAAAATACCCACTCCTCAGTACGATAACTCTTCTGGGGACTAACAGAGCCAGATGGAGACTAGATCATGAGCAGGTTTTTCCAGGGAGGAAGGCAGGCAGTCTACCAGCTCAAAGACTCTGCATGCAGTGTTGCCAGGATCCTTCCTTTGGCAAGCCCAAAGGCTCTGGGACAGGGTGACGACGAATGAGCCATCTTACGCTTTGATGAAGGTGCTGAAAGAAACTGCACATGCCATTGAAACCAGGAGAAAACCCAATCCACCTTCATTCAAATGCAACAGGACTGTGGACTGCAAGAGGCAGTAGCTACAGGTGAAATAGCAGGCCCTGTTACTTTTGGGTAATGAATCTCTGCTCAAGGGAGGCTAGCCAGAGATACCAGCAGCCCAAAGAGAGAGTTTGTTATGGACCATTTTCATTTGAGATTTGTAGCAGTTAGTATTTAATTCCCAGGCTGTGTCTTTTCATTGCCTTTTAAATTAGAAAGTTATTTAATGTTGATGCAGAATGTTTCCTAGAAGAGAACACCCTACAGAGTCATACTGGATTTCTGTGTGTTAATATGGGATACAATAAAGCCTACAAGCCATTCTGGGATTGGAAATGCCAATCACAGGCATTATCAGAGCACGTTACAGGTGGTCATAAGGAGACTGCAGCTAGCTGTTACAAAGCTACTGAGCAACATTTTTTTGTTCTACACCTCTTTCTAAGAATAAATGATTATTGATTTGATGAATTCTTTGGTTAAAAAATAGTAGGGATACCCTGGATGATATGTAATGCTCACTATGTGTGATTTACTACGTTCAAGTTTGGGCAGACAGCTGAGTCTCAAAATCCCTAGCTCTAAATATCAATTTTTTTTAGTGCCTTTTTATTAACAAGTGTTTCATTACTGCTGAGGCATCGTTGCCTTCATGTCTGTTCAGCTTAGGAAAAGATGTCACTTGATCTGGCTTTGGGTGAAGCAGATGTTCTCCCACTCACTCAGACAAGGCTTAGCAGATAGCATTGCTGACTGGTATCTCTGAGTATAAAAGTGGATTTTGAGAGAACGACTGGGATGTGCCCAGCTGGGATATCCCATTACTCTGCAACGGTTTTACTAGCAGTTAGAGCCAGACCCACACTGTTGGCCATCAATCAGCTGACCATAAGCAGCCATCCAGTCTCCACAGCTAGGTCATCTGGATACAGCAGGGAATGGGTCCCATTTAGCAGATGTCTGGGAAGATACATGAAACAGAAGTCATTTTGTTGGCCTGTTGTGCCAGACAGTCTCCACAAAGAACAGACCAGTGAGGGAAGGTAAGAGTACAGCCATTTTAAAAACAGTTTGTCCAGTGAGAAATAAAAAAAAAAACCCCTTATGTTTGCCTGGCTGGTACATATGAGGGTAGAGGGAGCAGGGCAGGAGCTAAATGAGGGTGCTAAATTGACTAGATTAGAAAGGATAAAATTAGTTTTTATGTGTTTACCTTTGATTACAAATCTGGCTGGGAGGCCACATTCTCTTGCCTAGCAGCAAAAAACCCACAATCAGGTCTTTAATGGGAACCTCAAAAATTCCTGTTAGTCGGTGCATTTGGGTTTGCAAAATGGTACCCATCACCATGCTGAACTGCTGCCGAGTGCCTGGCACAAAAACCTTCACAAAGGGGAACAGCCTTTCCCCTGGACTGATGGTATCTTGGCTGAAGACAGACAGGAAAAATCACTGATACAGTAGGTAGAGGGGAACTAATTATTGCCTTGCTGAAAACTACTCCTAGTGCTCCTGGGAGTAAGAAACATGATCCCTGCTACCCAAGATTTCAGCAAAATTTGGAGAAAGTCACTGGGGATAAGAAGATGGGGGAGAAGAGAAAGTTAAAGAGGAAAACAAGTAAAATACTTGTGTGTGTTTTCCCTTCTTCCATCACCTTCATTGCTTTCATTGCAACTGGCAGTGCAATCTGGAATGAGTTAGCAGATCTCTAAATATGCATAATAGTACGAGATGGTGCACGCAATGAGGTCTTGGAGGACCAATGTTAAAAGCTCTTGTAATTTGGATGAAGAACAGAAGCATTTACCGCAAAACTGAATGTGCGAAATACAGGGGATTGTGCACCCTTTATTACTGCAATCTGTGTGTAGAGAACGGCAACGCTGGAAAATTCCATGGGCATTCTCAGCAAAGTAGGTCTTAGAAAAAGGAGAATTAAATGCCAGAAAACATCTTTCACTGCTTGAAGGAATTGCCTTAGATGACAGAACCAGCTGGATTCAAGCTCACCCAAGCACCTTTTTGACCACCTAACTTATGGTGCTTAGGGAGCTATCATTAATTAACATTAATATATTCAGAGATGATCTAAGGAATCAGAGTCAGAGATTTTTCTATGGATTCATATAAAGATACAATCTCTATTAGAGTTCAAAGAAAGTTAAAAGAAACTTTTCCTAGGCAAAAGGAATGATTTATCCTGGCTAGCAAGCTAATGGAAAATATAACCAGCTTTGGGTAGTTCTAATGTTTTTTATTATTTTTTCTTTTGTGCATTTTAACTAGCTTTCTGGAAAAACATATTGGAATTAAAAGGAAAATGAAATATAACTGTATTATATCACAAATGTTGATGACAGAATATTGTAGTGTGTTTTTTTAAAAAGTGTTGTGATAGAAAAATGACAAGAAAAATTAAATACTGGTCAGAAAATCTGGATGTAGGTCTTTTAAAGAGCTCTTTGTACTGAAACGTATGTCACACGCTTATTTTACCATTGAACCAACACAGGACAAGGCCTGTGGTACTTTGTGTGCCTACTATTAGCTGTTATTGTTATTGTAACAATAATTTACAGTCAAATAAGAAAACAGGACTCCTTCTCTAAAAGCCTTCAAACCCACCAAGGTTTTGGGTATGTGATAGCCTGCAGTAATTAAAAGCATGATACACTCCTCAGGGTAGTCAGTGAGACGCTGTGCCCCACCATTTTAAAGTGAGCTCTAAACATTTTCACTCAGAAGGACTCCAGACAGGTTTGTGCATCAAGTCTTACAGCTCTAGGGCTATCTAAGCCTTTTTTTGCTGCTTTTACAATTAGCTTTTAAGAATTTGCTCTCCTGGATTCTTTATCTTCTGTTTCTCATATTTTAATTAACTAGCATCTGTGTGATTAAATTTATACAGTAAGGCAAATTTGTTTTTATGCTACTCTTAAATCTCCCCTGCATTAAAATATATTCTGATTATTCCACGCACCTGGAATAATATCAGAGGCCAAATACAACTAGTAGTTTTGTGGAAATCACAATATTGAGGTATTTCCTCAAAACTGGGTATTTTGGAGAGTCTTTCAAAGTGGGAACTACACGCTTTCTTCTTATTGTGCTAATATTGCTAGTCATCAGTAACAGCTCAAATATTCAGGTAAACTGAGGAAGGAGTCATTTGCATTTACTATCCCCTTTTCTGCAAAAAATACATACTTTTTTTTTCTGTTTGCCCATATTTTGTACAGATTTCCTTACAGCAAAAGTTGTACAGTTACCAAAATCACCTCTTTAAATGGGCAAATTGCCTTATGAACTCTGGAAATGCACTCAGAATACCAACATTTTTAAGCCAAAAGAGAAAAAAAAAAGAGGCCCCATCTTCATGACAAAAATATAGATAAATAACAACAAAATAACCCTGTTCAAACATGGTTGTGGACAGATAGTCTTACCATACTTCTTTCTCACCAATACAGGGTGAAAAATATGCACTAGAATTGTTGATTAAGCATGGGAGGTGATCAAATTCAAATCGATCTAAGCCTAAGTGGGGAGGAGTTTAGGGCAGCTCTCCTGATGTTCACCAAAGACAAAATAAAGCACTAGCATTTGCCACTGCTACAGCTCACAACCATGCTTCAACGTGGCTTCTGCATAGAGAAGCTGGGGCCGCTGTGGTGCATCACCTGGATTATTCTAGCAATAAACCACCACTAGATATTAAAAAAAGCAAACTAAATCTCCCCCCACCACCCCCCATCAATTTTATCAGTAGTTTTTCCAAAAAGAAAACAAGTCATATATACATACACATACACACACACAGGGATAGCTCAGGACTACGTACAACTTCTAGGATGGCAGCAGTAAGGGTATGACAACACAAGATGTCAAAAGAAGCCGCTGTGCTTCTCCAGCCCTTTGCTACATAATTTGAAGGCCTCTGCTACCCAGACAGCATTTGAGAAAGAGGGAGAGAGAAGGAGAGAAGGAGGGAGATGTTTTCTGCCTCTTCCAGAAGGTTTGGGTAAACGAACTTGCAAGTTCTAGGAATTGCAAAGATTTGTGTCCAGTGGCAGCTGATGGCCAAAATCTGAGCAGCAAAGGGCATGGAAGCAGAGAGAACCAGACAGGTAGAGACAGACAGACAGACAGACAGACGCAGCGACAGAGATGAACGCCAGTCCCAACTGAGGTGCAGGCTAGATGTATGTCGTCCTTCCACTGATCCTTGCTCCCATTGCAGGGGGGTGTGTGTATAGGACTGTGTCGCAGGGGCCGACGGCTCCAGTCCTTGCACAGGCGAAATGCCCTGGGGCAGTTCTGCCTGAATAAGGATCACAGTACTTAAGCCACTGGTTCTCTGCCTTCAGACACATTGATTGAGGGTGAAAATGAACTTGTGAGGTTTAGTGTGGCTGGAGACGAGGGAAAGGAAAGCAAGGGAGAAAAGGAAGAAAGGCAAGGGGTGGGTGAAAAGGGAGAAGTGCAGGAGAAGGTGAGGGGGAGACTTGAGTATAGGCTGTCAGATATTCCAAAGAATGGGAGCAAGAGCCCATGACAAATCATATGAAGCCTCTTGATACCAAAAGCAAGATGACTGTAAGGAAAGGGCCCATGCGCCTGGTTTAAGCCTGAGCTGCTTTACGTCAGAAATAAAGACGACTAAAGGAGAAATCACTGCACAGGTCTCCAAGTATTCCTGGGAGCTGAACACTTTGGTACCTCTCTGGCCTTACTGCATCAGTACTCAGGAATCAACCAAGCTGCAACCCTCTGCTGACCTCCTACCAGAATTTGGAAACCTTTTCAGAAGTGCAAGATATAAAGTACTCAGCTCTCCTAAATATCTGCTAGACAAACATCAAACCACTACCCAGCAGGCCTGGGCACAACAGATCAGACCAACAATTTCTAGGGGAAGTAATACAGCAAGATGGGTTTGGGGTTTCTCTAACCTTCTTTGTGGGCGTGCTACTTTCTGAAGCGCCCAGGTCCTATGTCTCCCAGATGCCAGCATGGATTAGATCACACACAACATTGTTACTTTCCTTTTTTTCTCCTCCTGTGACCTCTCCTATTAAAACCCCCACCATTTCCATCAACCCTCAAACCAGCCGCAATGCTTACTCATAGGAAAATGTGTACTGTTTACAGCAGGAGGGCAACTTACGCAGGGAAATACTCCATTATTTCATAAAAGCCTGCAAGTCCCCGACTCCCTATCCCTGATAGTTCCCATCTCGTACCCATGCACACCCCCTGGCTCGTCACATCTGCTGTATTGCATTGCATACCTGTCACAGGTACCTCCTCCTCCTCTGTACCTCCTGCAGTGTTCACAGACACGCTCAGACATGCAAGTACAGTCACTGAGTGGAACAGGTGGGATGGATACCAGTCCAGATGGTTTTGCTCAGTCATCCTCATGCACTCCCAGACACAGTTGACGAACACAGAGGTACCCGCACATGCAGACACACTCAGAGGCACTGGCAGAAGCCCTCGGTGACAGGCTCACAGGTAGGCATGAACCTTCCCTTCCTGACATCCTTTCAAGACAGACAGACACAATCAAACACACGACATCCCCACTGTCACTGGTACCTACACCGGTGGTCTGGAGACACACATGCTCCCACCTGAACATGCCTCCGTAACTCTCACACAACTGCACACCATGAACTGCCCACTGCAGCTGGATGGGTCAACCTCTCGGCTGGCTACAGGGATGCATCCAGCTCAGTGAGCACTGCTATGAGCATCGCTTTGGTGGCAAATAAAGACTCAGCCACAGCGAATCTTTGATCTGACACTGTCAGGGGAAAGGGTGAAGGAAAAAGGATCCGATGGACCAGAGAGGTGTCGGCTCTTCTCTCTGACTGAGAGGAAGGAGAGTACATTAGCAGCTTTTCCCAGGGTCTGACTCTTTTCTTTCATCGCTTTGGGCACTGTAGCACAGAGCACAAATCGAACTTGATTTCCCCCTTTGATACAGCACAACAAAGAGTAATGAGCAACTTTCTTTGCCTGGAGGAGGGGACAGCAGGCTGTAAGTCAGCTTCACAGCACTCAACTCCAGGCTGTGTCTGCTGATGTGGAAAGGAAGGGAATGCAAGCCTGTGTGTGGGGCTACTTCTGGGATGATATATTTCAAATTTGCTGGCTTTTATTCAACTCCTATAATACTTTATTTCCTATTATTATTATAATAGGTAGTAATAATTTTTACCACCCTAATGTTTTCTTCTAAGGACCTTAAAGTGTTTTGTAAACACTAATGACAATGCTTTCTTAACTTAGGGAATAATAACAATCTCTAATTTACTGATGGGGAGACTGAGGTGTAGGTATCTAGTCAAAGTCCAAGGAATACAACCCACAGGCCCAACCTCCCAGGCCCCATATATTACATCATCTTTCATTTTATTGCCCGAAAGTCGTTCTTGGTCTTAGCACTTAAAGAGAGTTGACACACGGTAGATGTGGTCTCTGCCTTGGAAATTCTTTTTCTAATAGCAGATTAAAAAGTCCTCCCCTCCCTCTGTAGTTACTTAAGAAGTGGCTTAAGAGTGGCCCAAAATAGAATCATTGAATATTTCCAGAAAATTTTGAAAAAAAATCTTTATTTTGTGGCCAGGAAGTTAAGTGTGTAACACTTACTGAGAAGCAAAAGCTCTGAAAATGCAGCTTGAAAGTCAGGCAATTTAAAAGTGAGTTTGGCAGAAACTGTGCCACACTGAAGTTTTCAAACCCACCAGATTTTAACCCGCCCGGTGCCTTTTGCACTTACTCAGTTGTATGAGGTGCATCTCCATGTGTCTGTGGAGCTTGTTGGGGGGACTTGGGAGATGTTCCCAAGTTGCAGCAAGCAAGTGGGCCTAACGTGATGCAACTGGACTTATCACTTGATATAACTCCTCACTGTGGAGGTATTTTAAGTAGAAACTTCCTAAAGGAGTTGGAAATGCTGAAGGCAACCTGGGGGCGTACCTCATGAGTACATGCCTTCTACTATTTTTGAATGCACAGCCATGCTAACAAAAATATGCTGAGCTTGACATGCAACTGTACACTCACCCACAGGCATGCAGATGAACATGCCTGCATACAGGAAACTCTCAGATATAAACACCCACCCATAAGCAGATCAAACTTGCACAGTGAGATAGCCACACTGGCTCAGAAAACATGTTAATGGACTCAGTTACATACACAACAACCCGTGTGTCTCCATCAACAACCATTCGGAACGCAAATACATATGAAATACGTATGCTTGCATACACACTCTCTTCCCCCCCCCATGGATTCATGTCTGTACACTCTCCCATGGATTTGTAGCCCATACACAGGCATCCAAACACATTCAGGAACATATACTACAACCAATGGAGTGCACACACAAAGACCCACCCATGCACACTCACATATATCTTAACGAAGGTTTTGGTCTGGGGAATTCCTTTTCAAGAAACAAAAATAATTGTCAAAAGGAAAAAACAGAGCATGGGGATCTGCACAAATAGATGCAAGCACATACCTACACGCACGCTGTGGAGCCTGTCAGTCAGGGTTCCCACCACAACTACAGCTCTTGCAGCTCAGCCCCTGCTGGGTCTGCTTCCCCTGAATGCAAACGTCTGGTGAACCTCACAGAGATTTCAGGCTTACGTGTCTATGTCCACATGTCAAACTAACCTGTGCCAGGTGTCTCCACCTTCCCTAACTGACCACAATGAAAACTGTCCTTTAGCTCCAAGAGCAGCACCTTCCAAGACCCTACCACAAACTTTCTTCAGCTTCTAAGGAGCTGGGCAGAAACATCTTACCTGCACCTGACCAGTCTAAACATCTCCAGTTAGTGGAGTTTATTGGCATTTTAGGGTTTATTTTTTCTTTCTTTTTCAGACTCCAGGTCTCTTGGAACAAGACAAGACAGTGTACAGAAACACAAGGCAGGGTTTGCTCAAACCCACAAACAGCAAGAAAGCAACAAGCTCCTGAGGAGAAGGGGAGAAGTGTTATCTGATAAACTGCCTCACACTGCTTGGGAAGATGACAACTCTCCATCCAAGATGGGCTGCTACTTCCAAAGCCCATTTGCTACAGATGTAACATATCAAGTGCTGCTAGCAGGAAGGGAATCCGACAGGACAAACCAACATACAAAACATTCTCTTATTCAATAAGGGTTATAAGTGCAAAGGGATTTCAGAACATTTCAGAACAAACTCCATCCATAGCTGCTGCTTATTTATCAGTGCATCAAAAGATTGTGCAAGTTTTTAGTAACAAACATTAGAAACTAGTAGCAAAGGACTTGCCTAGATAAAAAGAGAAGATTTAAACATGCCAGGTAACAAAAAGACGTGTGCAGAAATCTGTAAAAACTGTATAGAAGGAAAGGATTCTTTAGAGGAAACAGAGGGACCATTACGCAATGCTCGTCATAACCCTTACTAAAAGAGTCAGGGCCACTCCTGCTGCCTCCTCAACTAAGACAGGTGATGGTTGTTTGGACAGAGGCACAACCTCATTTTTCAGAGACTTCTATAACCAAAAACTGGATTCTGGGCCTTGGCTGACATGAACTTGAATTTAGACAGGGAATGGAAAAGAGAGGGGCCTTGTCAGTGGTAATTAAGCACACCAGTATGGCTAGCCCTGGAGACTGAAGATCAGAACATAGCACAATTTGCAGCAGCATGACCTTCTTGACAACATGCTGAGAGTGAATGCCATTTATCCTGCTTAAATTTAGCATCTGAGAGCTGGGTGTCTAGACAACCTAACAAACCTAGACACTCACCAGTCACTGGATGGGTACCTCCAAAGAGCAATTCATTTCCCCTGTCACAGACATGTACAGGGAGGCACAGGTTGGCCTGGGGAGGTGTGCATTTCTCTCTACTAACAGTAAGAGGAGGCCTGGGTGACTATCTGTCTTCCTCTCAGATGACTGAAGTTTAATGAGATGTGTATCTAAGTGCCTTAACCCATGATGTAAAAAGTTCTTTAATTTATAGGAAATTACTGTGAATTTCTTCAAAAGGATGCATTAGATTTTCCCTCCAGTACAGGGTTTCTGACTATGATAGACCTCCATTCATTTATCAAAACACAAGGATTTCCTTCCTTTCTGCTTGGAAGACTTTTGTACGGATTCAAATACATCGGTCAGGAAAGTCTTGTTGATGTTTATCATAATTCATCTCCAGTTAACTGTACTTATTTCCTCAATTACTGTGTACAGTTCTGCCTCTATGGATGAGAATCGAACTTTCTCATAATCTGAAGGCTATTGCCAGGTTCTCCATTTAGTTTTCTTGTGACAAGTGTGGCATAAAAAAAGGTTTTAATTTCATTCTTTAGAATTAACAATTTCAGCCTGATGATCATTGTAACTTTCCTCTAAAAAGTCAGCACATTTCTAATGTCTCTCTAGTAAAAGGGTAACCAAAATTGTTTACAACATTCTGGAGGAGATGTTGTAAACAATTTTTTGTGTCCAGAAAGTAGGACATCTAAGAGATGTAAAATAAAAGTTCATTTCCAGTTAGAAACTATTTTCCATTCTCTCAAAAGGCAGGGAAAATAGACTAGTGTCAAATGAAATATTTCATTTATTAAAAATCAAAATATTACAACTTGGATAAATGTCCCTGTTTCAGAATTGAAAAAAAAAAAAATCATGTTGAACAGAAATTAAACTAGAACCAAGATATGAAAACATTTTGTTTGGAAAGTTTCAAGTACGGCATTTTGATTTTTTTTCAAAATGTCACCTACATTTTTCCCTAAACACAGCACTGAGTGAAAACTATGTTGTCACTTTTCTGCTTGCGATGGATTGCCTCTACAGTACACAACAATTCCAAGCTGGAATGTTTATTCAACAGCCACATCATTTTGCAAATTCATGATTGATTTGCTCTTCATTAACATATTTACAGCAATTTTATTTCAATCTTTCTATTTTCCTGGCCTTGCTAAGCTGGATTCTGCAGTGCAATTTCTGTCTGTGCTCATAAACCCAGTGGGTCCTTTGTAGTCTTTCTTTTGAGAATCTGTGTGTTTCCTGCCTGTCCTTTGTCTGTTTAACCTGTAATTCTATATCCATCCACCTCCAAAGAAAGACAGAGAAAGTTTGCCTGATGTGATTTATTCCTTGAACACCAGCTGCTCATTTCAGTCTCCATGGCTCATTCAGTCCTTCACCTGTCTGCTGAGATGGGCACCAGTGGGGCCAATCAGTGTCAATTGTGCTGGTGGAATTTGTGAGATGGAGCAAACCGGGCTGCAAACCCAAAACCCTGGGTTGAACCTCTGGCGCTTTGTTTTTCTTCGGGCTTTCTGTTTTGTTTTTATTTTTTCTACCTTTTTTCAAATTAGAAACCAAACATTGGGAGAACGTTCATCTAAATAGAGATGATTTGGTCTTTATTTCTTTCGGAGGCAGCCTTCGTGAGGAGGCACAGGGAGGATTCCTGGTTTGGTTCCCGCAGTTCCACCTCGAAAGAACTGACCTTTAGATCTCTGTGGGGTGGAGAGTATTGAACTGCCATGGGAAGCAAAGCATAACAGTGTGTAGACCAAAGTGCTGGCCTGGGACTATTCTAGCAGCTTCCCATGGCACAAATAGCTTTTTCACTTACACTCCACGTTTCCCATCACTTTTCCTGCTATACAGTTTAATTCATGCCAGGCGGATTATGAGGGGAAGAAAATGATGCAAGGGTCAAAAAGTCCTTTAAGTCGTTCCAAAAATTAAAACAGAAGAAAACAAAACAAAACCAAAAAAAAGAGAGCTTCAAAACTAAACAAAAAGCTCTGAAAACAAACTCAAAAGAAAGTAGGAAGGGGGAGGGGAAAAAAAAAAAGAACCCGGGAAAGACAAATGAATGTTAGAGCAGGCACGATCATGGACAGACGCCAGCTACTTACGTTCACCTCGGTGATTGCTATATCAACAATGCTACCCACAACAATCAAGGCGTCAAATGTATTCCATGCATCACAGAAATAGTGCTGCATGTGGCAGAGAAGCCAAGGAAAGAGAGAGAAAGGAAGAGAAAGAAAGAATATGAGAGAGAGGAGGGAGAGAGAGAGAGGGAAAGGGAGAAAAGAGGGAAAAAAAGTAAAAAGTAAAATAAAATAAAATAAAAAACAAAACAAAACAAAGGCATGAAAGAGGGAGAGAAGAGGAAAAAAATAAGAAAAGAAAGAGGTTACGTGGGCATATTAAATAGTCTCTTACCACTCTACAGTATTGGTTGCTCAAACCTCTGTAACGTTTCACATGATGGAGGGTATCAACAAAAGCCTGGTTAGTCAGAAAGTTACACTCAAGCATGTCTACCTTTTGGAGGGAAAAAAAGCACACACACCCCAAACTCTGTGCGCTTTCACCAGTCACAGCCTTGGGGCGAGCTATGACAAGTGAAAAAGAAGGAGGCATTTCCCCCCCTCCTTTTTTTTTCCCTGGGAGAAGGAGAAGGACGACGGCAAGTTCAATAAAAGCATGACTAGAGGGAAAAAAACCAGAAAAAAAAAAGAGAGAGAAAGAAAGAGAGAAAGAGAGAAGGAACAGCAGAGGAGGAGGAGGTGGTGGTATCCTGGGGAGGGTAGAGTAATACTCACATTAGTTTCACTGAGAATGACGTCTATAATGCTGCCAATTACGATGAGGAAGTCAAAAACATTCCAAGGATCACTAAAGTAACCCTACATAAGGAAGGGGCAGGCAGGATGGGGATTAAAAAGGAATGTTAGACAGACAAAAACAGTTCAAAATTACCATTAGAATTACTGCCCTGATACCTCAAGGGGTTTTCCTCTTAGGCTACTTGTTTTGCCTCAAGCTGTAGCCCAGTCCTGGGATTCCTGACTTGTGTGAGCAACCCCTATCCAGCAAATGCGATCCCAGTGCAGCCACCCCTCCCCTCCGACTCTGGGACGGGGGTGAAAGGTAGCAACACAGATCGCTTTGAGCATGTCTGCTCACAGGAGTAGGGCTTGTGGGACCAGCTCCTCCAGACATCTCCGATTCCTAGCAACACAGCACCCTTCCCCATTTGGCTTAGATTTGGCTGGGGGAAGAGTACAGGAATGGTATCATACGGTTCTCTCAAAAAACGGCTCCCCTTCTGCCAGTGTGAATATCAATCCACCAGTCCATGTACCAGACGTAACGCTCTGTGCTGGCGCTGGGAACGGCTGGCTGCCACGTCATGATGGAGCAGAGGGCACAGTCAAGCTGGGGATGTGCTATTTAAACCTCACTGGCTGTCACCTTTATCTTTACCCAGCCAAAATGAGTATTATGACAGTCATTAGCCTAACAGTTTCTATTACTAATGCTTTAGCTCCTGTCTTAAAAGTACAGAGCAGGACTGGTATTTCTGTTGCTCTGAAAGCACCACAAAACAAAGGTGTCAATGTAGCACGTGCTGGCGCATCCCACAAGGACGGGGTAAGAATGAGAGCAAAGTTGGCTTTAGCATGTGCTCAGAACGCGACCTATTGCTCACTCATGCTACAGGTAGTGCCACAGCATCACTGTCACATTAGCTGTCTAGGACAAGCTATGGCAGATCCGCTAGCATGTGCTAAACTCATACCTTCACTTTGCTGGGCAGAATCACTTCAGGGGCTAGCTCAAACACCTCATTGTCCTAAGCAGCGCCCAGGAGATGCTAATCAGCACTGCTTACTGTCCCCTTCCTGCATGATTTTTGGCTGGACAGGCCATAAGGATACAGGACCCTTTTGGAAAAGGTTCTGTTCAGCCCAGAAGATGGGCTTCTGTATGTAAACTTCCTGTATAAGTCAATGTCATGAGCAAAGAAAATTTATCTTGGCTCACTGAACACCTGTGCTAACCTCTTCCCCTTGTTCTGTAGTCTTAAAAGGAGGTGAACATACAAAATCCTCTGTACTCCTTTTATGTGTTTGGTTTTGTGAGTATGGGCTAATCTGACCTCCCTGTTTCCCAGCTGCAGCATGTCTCCAGTGAGACTGAACCCAAGTTGCACTGTGACTGCTATTCTTAGCCAGGGAGTCAGGTCATGGGTAAAGTGTGAGACTGTGTTCCCAGGCAGTGTTGCAGAAAGCGGGGAAAAAAAAAAAAAAAAAAAAAAAATCCCACCACTGGCCCGGCACAAGCGAGGCTTGGGAACCTGAAATTACTGTGGGTTCAACCATCACTTGGAGCAGGCACTGGCAAAAAGTGTCTTTCTAAATGTTGAAACACTGCCTCTAGGATGCTTTGAGACTCACAGTTATAAACTGTATTATGCTTGGGGCAGGGGGAAAAAAAAAAAAAAAAAGGGGGGAAGCAGAGAAAGCTACTGCCCAGCTCGTTCCACACCAGTGAAGGGAGCTGGTAGAGCGAACTTTGAAATCTTCTCCTCAAAACCAACAACCCCCCCTTTATTCTGCAGCCTGAAATAGGCAACTCTTAGTGGATCTACACTGGGAGGAGTAATCATCCCATGGCTACACATTACTACGCAATTAGCTACAACAGGGAGGAAGGAAACAGGAGCAAAAGCAAATTCAGAGAATATTATTATTCAGCGTCCAGCCTAGAAAATACACAACAAATATTAGAATGAATTCAGCGGTGATGTCCAGCATCGATAGCAACCAGATGGACCTGGAATAAAACTGTAATTAGACTTCACCAAGAGGAAGGGGAGGGAGAGAACAGCAGATTAAATTGTAGAGGCAAACGCATTTTGAATAAATAAAGGACAGACACAGATCATACAGAGTTGCAAAAAGTGCCTTTGCAGCCTGATGCGACCTTGGCAGACAGTACACTTGCAGGATCAAAGAGAACAGAGTAGAAGACAACAGACCCAATCCTCCTGCCCCTGTTCACGTGCACAGTCCTGCTGTAGGCAATGGCACTGCTCACATGCCAAATGAATACATACGTCCAATAGCATGGCTATCTTCCATTTCCTTCTCAAATTGCATGGTTCAGGAACTATTAAGGATTTCAGCAGGAACCCAAAGAACTCCAAAAAAACAGAATTTGCTTTTGGGCAGTTGCAAAGGTGAAGATCCAAAACATGTTGTTCAGGTTTTGCCCATGAAAATGATGACTATTTTTAAATCCGTGGTGATGGTTAGGTGGTTATTTTTTACTATGATTGGCATCATACTGCAAAGAATGTTTTTGGTGTAACCAAATTCACAATTTCTTTTTACTGAGCAACTTCTTACGTAGAGCCCAATAGCCATTGCTGCTGGTAAAACAGCATTTGCTGTTGGGACAAAACCCAGGTGACAAGTAGCATCACATCCTGTCCTCAGATGACCACTGAAGCCAGTGAACTAAATTTGGCTCCCAGTTGCAGTAATGCAACTTCACTGGAAGCAATGATACTGTACAGTTGGCACATCTCAGGAGAGATTCAGGCCCGGAAAGAAAAGGTCCCTTTTTCATTGCCATCACAAATAGCTGCTTTGGACCTTTGTGACCACACAGAATATCTGGAGTCACTCTGCTCACTTTGGTGGTGTTGCTCCAGATTTATACTGTGAGCTCTTTCTCCCGGGATGCTCTACTGAGTCTCATCAGCCAGCTCCTTGCTTGAAAGTCATGGGCTGGTCTGCTCTGGGATCACAGAAAGAGCATTACCATGGTCTGTTATTGTGTGGCTGTAAGGTGGACTCAGAGAGCTCTTCTCTTCCTCCTGTACCTCTTAGATGAGTGATAGAGAGGAGCTGTGGATATGAATGCAGTTTTACTCAACCCCACATGCAATATGCCAGTGTTGATTTAAGGAAACACGTGAATTTCAAAGCCTTCCTTTCCTCCTCATCTGCTCCCTCTGTGTTTCAAACAGAAGGGTGAAAAATAGGAAGATATTATTCACAGTAAGAGAGCTCAAAGAAAACAGAGAATATAGATGCTTCATTTGTGTGCAAGGTAATGGAATCCTTCCTTAAAAAGCCACCCTCCTTAGAGACATTTACCTACAAACAGCCATGTGGTTACTTGGCTTTGGATCAGACCTCATAATCTTGTCAGGAATTATGACTACATATTGAGAGTGAAGTACACCCCTTCAGGACTTGCCTCTTGTGACCTCAAAGTGCATCTTCAAGCCACATTCCTCACTGGAGTGTACCAGGGTGGCTAATGAAAGACAAGCTGAATGAAGGAAGAGCTTTCACTCTAATAAAAAGGTTGTATTTCCAAACTATTTTTCCCACCAGAAAGTTCTGTATACTTTTCCCAAGGGGGTGGAGGTCTGACTGGAAATGAATTGATGGCACTGTTTGTTTTTGCAGTACAGGAATTTAGAGTGTAATACCATATTTTACCCTTAAAGGGAGACGCTTGACCCTGATGTAGTTGTATAATTGCGTGCCACATAATGGCAGCCTCAGGGGCTTACTGGGGAATGGTAGTCACCCTCTCTTGTGGGATGTCTTTGGAGATCCATGACGCTTTTGGGGAGAAAAGAGGACAGAAAGAGACCAGGAGGATTGGACTGAATTTTCAGGAAGCATGAAATAGCCCCACCATTAGAGCACATTTTTTCCCCTTTTATTTCCCCAAAGGTAGCAAAGGATAGCGTATCATCACATGATCAATAAGTTAATGAAAGGCTGAGCATAAATATGCAGTAGCTGACTGGAATGGAATCTCATTTGTGTGAGGGGAGCAGACATCACAGCATTTCAGAATGAGTATGCCAATCATTTTTAGGTTTCCTAGTTTCTGAGATTAGCTATCAAAGAAGCTAGGGTTTGTTTTGATACTCATGGAGCCATTGAAATCTCTGGAGACCATTTCTTTTACTTTTTGTGAAGACGAGATCCTAAATGCAGTATCTAAGAAGCCTCATTAACAGCAGAGAAAATTGCCCACTGGAGTCTATCTCAAGGTCTGAGTCATCTGGGGCCCATAATAAGAGCGTGCGCTGGCCGGGGAGCTATGTGTCTACACCGAAGCACAGAAATCCTCGGGGGAAGGGTGCTGTTGAGTCATGGTACCAGTGGCGTTTTGAGCATCCAGCCCTGTGGGAGCTGCAGGGTCACTTGTGTGTTAATTGATGTGCAGTTATTTATCTGCTTAGTCCCAGGTTTTCATTTCCATCTCTTACGAGGTGGCTGGCAAAATTCAACAAACCCCTCTGAGAGAAAAGTCTCTAAAGATGAAGAGCACAGCAAGGGTCAAAGCTATTCATTGGGTGGGATCTGAATGTAGGTCAGATGGTTCCCAGTGGAAGAAGATGCTGCAATGTCATGGGAAAAAAGGCAAAGACATGCATGCATGCATGCATGTATATACGTATGAATACAGAAATGAAGCATCGAGGAGGAGAAACTAGGGCATATAGATAACTACACAGCCTAAAAGGAAAGCAAACTACAGGAGAACCTTGCTATCACTTATCTGAAATAAATCTGCATGTTAAAATGGCAAAAAAGAAGCATCAATCTTAATCAGCTGGAAAGAGTACATCAGAAGGAGAGAAAGGGGCTGATACCCTGATATTCAGTGTGATTTCTTAGCAAAAATTTCCTGCTGATTGTAAAGGGCACCAAAGCAGACTTTGCTGGGGATTTGCAAAATGAGATGAACTGCTAGTCTGGTTGATGGTTGCTTAGTATGTGAGTTTGTTTCTGAAAATGCTGCAGGCTATTTGGAGCTGCGAAAGTCAGTTCTCAGACTTCATTAAAAGAGGCTTTCCCTGAAAGTATTTTTGCAAAAGGGACAGTTTCATTGGACAACAGTATCGAATGAAATGACCTTTACACTGTACCATGACTCTTGGCATACCTTCTCACAGCTGATTTGAGTGATTTGCATGTATCCTGATCAATCTTACACAGCTACAATAGCTCCTGACACCAAATGGAGATTTGTGTCAGATGCAAGTTCTGTTATGCTAAGACACCATTTAGCCATAACAGCAATCAGCAAAATTAGCAGAACCTAATAGAGAAGGAAGAAAGTGGAGGATGCAGCTGCTTGGAGCTCCTGACAGGCTGCAGGAAAACAGCATCTATTTGCATACTATCTATCAGCTCTCATCCATTGACGGATTAATTCTGAGACACAGACTCCCTGCAGTTCACCTACCAGTTGCTGTAATGAGTCACTGCTGCAGGGAATTGCACAAGGCCCCCCTGTACTCCGTCAAATCTTTCCACAGACAAGGGGGTGAGGAGAGGAGCTTTCCAGCTCCCCATACTATTCCAAATGTCTGGTCAGTTCTGAAGAAGCCTCCTGCCACTCTGCTTATTCCACAAGAAAACAAGACCAAGTTGTAGACCGAGATAGGCGCTCAATAACTTTGATGTTTTCCTTTATCCTCTCTCACTCTTTCATGCTCGGTCTCACAATGAGGGTGTTGGTGAAAGCAGAGACGTGTCCCTTGGGGTCTGAGGGCCTGCCTGGACTTACTGGACACTCTGCTTGACAGAAAAAAAGGAGTTGGAGGGCTTGAATGGCTCTGTGATCCAGAAAAAGACTCCACATATTTATTTCTAGGTCACTGGTATAAAACTGGGGTACCTTGTTACTGGTCAAAAGTGGCCACCTTCTGATTATTGTTTGAGAGCCTGTAGGTCCTAAAGCAAACTTCGGGTCTCACCTGTGCTTCTAGTGGACAAATATCTTCATCACAGAAAAAAAAAGAAAAAAAAACCCCACTGCCTGAACCAAGGTCCCCAAGCCACCATTTGACAAACTTAAACGTTTACAGAGGCTGGCACTATATAATCTCTTGTGTCACAACAGACCCTTTTTTATGCTCTCTGCACCTACTGATAATTGACAACATCAGGGGGACATGCCTAGAAAAGTCTTTATCATACCCGTTCTGTGAACTGAGAATTCCCATTTCCAGATGTTGCAATGCAGTTCATTCCACCAGAATTGTATTTTCAAGATGGTCCCATGAGCCCCTCCATGCCACCTACGTGGTGGTACAGTTATTTTACATCTCTCTGTATTTCATTTACTGTAAAGTGGCTAGTAGTACACAAGCACTCAGCCATGTGGAAGGCTTGAAGTGCAATGTTATGTCCCAGGTCCTCCAAAGACTGGGAAAGAAGCATGGCAAAGGCAATATGGAAGCTTTTATTATGGAAGCATCTCTTAGAGGTGGCAAAGATTGTATTTCAAGACACCATGCTGAGAAGACCTGAGGAAATGATAACAGTAAAACATGCTGAAATGGGATGATTCAGTTAGCTGACCCTGGTGTCATTTTTGGCCTGGATTGCTCTTAGCTGCCTTTGAAGGGAGGGTGAGTAATGCCTCAGAACAGTAATGCCTAAGGCCCCCTTGGTAGAAATGCATGAAAATGGAGGCAGAGTAACAGAAAGCTCTTTTACAAATTCTGCTGTCCACCTAGAAATAGAAGCTAAATGTTCTTGACTTTCCTACAGGTATGTTGTGGCACAATGATACCCTGTGAGGAGTTGGGCCCTTTTCCTCATGAACAACAATTACATTGCAATCATTTAACAATTACTGCCCTGCAGTCAGGAACCAGACTTGTTCTCAGCAAAGAGAAATAAAATCAACACCAGTCTTACCAGAAAGACTGGAAAGTGAATGTGATGGCTTGCTATGTCTGAACAGGTCATTTATCACAGAATGCGTTCTGTGAGAATTTTGCTGTCAAATTCCATTAGGAAGAAGCTGTAAATGCTCAAAGACTTTGCAAGGTCCAGAAAAAGCTGGTCTTGATGAAAGCCAACAAGTAACTCTTAAAGGCAATAAACCAAACCAGCAACATGAAACAGTCCTATGAAAAGAGCAAAAGGATAAGCTTTGCTGTTTAAGATAGTCTATCTTCTAAAGTTGGACTGACATCCCAGCCCAGGGAAGAATGGTTCAAAAGAAGTAAAACTCAACCTGTAAGCACAGAAGTGACACATCTTTCAGAGTGAAGAGCCATTTATTGTTGTGGGAAGATGAGGCAGTGGCAAGTAATGGGTAAAGAAGCATTCTGAATACGGGGCTGGGCTTGGAATAGCTTCCCTGTCTCCATATGCACCATGGGAAAAGGCTATGGACTGCTCTGACATGGTTGCTGTGTGAGTAGTGGTACTTACTGGAAGAAAGGCACAATCTTCTAGAAACAGGCTGGCAAGTATGAGCAATAGGTTTTTGAATAGTTTCTTTTTTATAAGTTACCTCCATTTTCAGAAAAAGCTTGATTTTCTATGGATTAGAGTAGTTAATAAAATAATGCTTCCTTTCATGTAATCCATCAATCATAACTTTCCAAAAGAGGATGGTTACTCTCATTTTACACTTGGGGAAGCAGAAATGTAGAAAACTAAAGTTTCCAAGGTCCTACAAAAGCCAGATGCATGATAGAGAAGAGAAGTCAACTCTCTTACACCTCAACCAGGTAACCATTTGGCAGTGGAAGTGTAATTTCCTAACATGATGAACAATTCTTAACAGGGCCTGTATCACAGTCTATTATCTGGTATCATTCTTACATGAAGAGAAGATTCACGTCTATGAGAACTTTTGACCCTTTAAAACAACCTCACATGAAGTGATAGAGGGTTGGGATTTTTCTTCTGAGTGAGACCAAGTCACTTTTCCCTGGAACTGTTCCCTTTACATGCTGCTGTCGATGCTGTTGTGAATGAGACCCCAGTTCACCATCCCACTGGGCTTTTAACACTGTGTGAATAATTTTCTGTATTAAATAATTAAGTGTAATAGCTAATAAAGTACTTCCCACACTGTTGCATTGTGCAGTCATATCATTATTTTTGATCATTTATAATGACATTAAAACCCCCAAGTGCCAGACTGAAAATAAATCTGTCACAATGTTGCAGCAATATGCAAATTCTCTGGGTACGTTTGCTGTGAAGGAAAAGGTCCTCTTTCATTGAAGCTCTTATACAGCTTCTTTAACAGTATCTTCTGCCTACTGAATTCTCCATTGATCCTTCAGAAAGCTGGAGGACTGCATAGCTCTGGCTGATCAGTGTTAGAAATTTCACACATTCTGTGTAGTAATTAGAGGATCTATTTGTGTGCAGAAAATTGCTGGCCTTGTCCTCCAGGAAGGAGAACATCCTGCATTTAAACAATGAATGTAACATGGAAGTAGCAGATCAAAACAGCCTTTTTGTCCCTCACCAATTGATTCCACCACATCATGAAAGGACAAGTTTTTTGCATGAAGAGGGAAGTTTGTTCTGTATACTCATTTCATTCTTGGCCTCTTTTTTGGGGCCACCAACAAAGAAACCAATCGACATCCACTCTGCTCATGACTTTCTGCAACATATATTTTCCACCAGGAAATGGGAAAGAGACAAGGATACTTCATACAGGATGTCAACCAGTGTTCAGAAAGAAGGCTTTGATGTTTCCTGACCCAGATTCAACTAGAGGTATGAGGTAGGATTTACTGCGAAATTATGTTTCTCATCATCTGTCTAGTTTCTTCTGTTACATTCACCTACCAAATGTTTTTCACACTGCATGAATTGTTTAGGTGGAGTTACGCCTATGCCATCTCAGAATATAAGCATATGCACAATAGAAAAACTTTAGTCTGGCACTACTTTCTTCTCCTTCAAAGTGTCAGGAATGGCCAGACTTCCCCTCCCACGCACGCTCAGGAACTGGTGAGGAACTCAGTGCAATCTAGAAATATCAAAGAAGATTCCCCGTACTTTCACATCACAGAGAAGACAGTTATTTGCTTGCCTCATTTGTAGAAAGGGTTGCTAAATCAACCTCATCCCCGAGTGTTCTTTTGCAATTTTCTTTTTCTGTACTAACTGGAAGATTTGTTTTTCAAGGCTCTACAGTTACACCAAGTATACTGTTTAACTTGATTGGCCAGCACGCTAAAACACCAGGATGTGGTTCCTCCTTCTTTTAGTGTCACTGCCTTGTAACTTGCTGGCAGCACAGACGCCTGAGGAGTTTTGATTTAAGGCCCGGAATAACAAAAGTAGCTGCTTTGGCCCTTCGCTAGTGGGATGCCCTTCCATGTTCTATGAGAAAGTCTCAACGCTGAGCTGCTGTGAGAGTGCTGTGGCACAGACTGTGCTACAAGAGGCTCGGTTACTTTCTTAGCCTCTCTTCTCTATTCTTTCTCTGTGACATATGGACAGATAGAAATTCTGTCAGGCAAGCAGCATCCAGGAGCAAGTTTACCTGATGACTGTCTGTTCCAACCTGCTGATAGGTATAAAGGACTGGAATGACGTGATCATCCACGTCCAGAATAATTATCCCAAGTATTTCTTCACATCAAAGTCACCTAAACACGCTGCTCTGACCTACAGTACTTTTAGTACTTTTGCAGGAGGGGCTTAGAAAAGGGGCTTATTCTTTGTCCCAGACCTGGGAACATGAAAGACTATATGGTCAAACCTCCACGTGATATCTATGCTATGCAAAATGTGTGAAACTCCTGGCAGACAAGTAATCACAGCAAAGAGAAAGCAGAGGAGCGATTAATGAGGGGTTAAGGTTTTTTCCCTTTTCTAGTGTATTTCCAAACCCCTTGAGCCTGATTCAGCAATTCCTAGAGAGCCTCAGACTGACTGCATGCATACAATGCAGTGTCTGGTCGTGCACTACAGAGATGTCAGGGATTTCTGGTCATATGGCTGCTGGGATTGTTGGAGCAGCTGAGATTAATTCCATCTGGGCTACTGGCTATACAGAAGATCCAGAAGAATATACAGTATGTTCAGACTTCACCCAGAAAAAAATTTGGGGTGAAAAAGGAAAGCATTTCCGGGGTAAGATGCTGATGCATTTTGCAACGGGGCTGAGATTAATTCACAGAAGTAGGGAAATATATTACCCCCAACTTTTTTTGCAAATATTCTCATGAGACAGTATACAGGGAAGCTCTGTGGCTGAGATACTGATGTGTTTGAACATGGAGACCTGGGATGTCTGCCAGAGAACTTCAATAAAATGTAGAAGCACAAAAAGATGTTCATTAGCTTAAAAGCTATGGGTTTTAATTCAGTTTTTAGTTTTCTAAAAATCCCTTTCCATGTTTACTTTTCCTTTCAGCCCTGTTTCTGTTTTTCTTTTCCTTGCATCATTTTTTGTCCAATCGTTTCTTTCTTCATTTCGTTAATACTTTCCTCTTTCAGGGTCTTCGGTTTATTTTTTTTCTGTATGCCTTTAAGGATATTCTGTCCATTCCCACTCTCCACTATCTGTGTATGGCTTTTCCTCCCCTCCAGATTTGGTTTCTCTCTTTCCCCCCCAGACATGGTCCTTCCTGTTTGTTTAGTTCTCTCACTTCCTTCAGTTCACACACTCTCTTACCTGACTATTCCTAGCTCTCTCCATGATCATTATTTCTTACTCAACATCAAACAGAGCTCACTCTTCTTTTTTGTTGAATGGGATATTTTTTTTCCCCACCCACAGATCCTGAAACATAGTAGCTTTCTCACCCCTTCTTTTGCCTTTCAAAACACTTGTTCCAGCCAAAGGCAGGGTGGAGGTTGGAGACAGCCCTTCCCATTGCACTGGGTAGATGACTCAGTCAGCAAATACTCCATGTCTAGATGCTGCCCCTCCAAAACAGAAAGGGTAATACTGAAGCTGAGGAGAGGAAACAACTAGATGACTACTTAGGTTAAGAACCTGCCAAAACCAGCAGAGAAAGTCTGCAAAGTGAGAGCCATTTGACAACCAGAATTGTGTGGCCAAACTCCATGACAGGGAGGCAGCTGCCTGCACCATGGGCTCACATACACTTATACAACCTAAACTACTAATTTAGACCACCATAGTTCATCCCAGACCATGTGATTTTTAACTAAATACAATTCCTGTGTCTGTTGGATGGACCTGAAGTGTTTTTCTGTGCTGAATCAAAAACCACTCAATTGTAACCCATTTTCCTGACATTTTTGTGTCAGTGCAGAATGTCTGTACTTTGCTTTCTCCATATAAGCTGGAGAAATAAAACACTGTGATGAATGATACCAGGGCAGCATCCTAAGCTATACAGGTATTTCTAAAAGTACTAGACTGAAGAAGTATAAAAAGCATTAGATTTCCAAAATTAACCAACCTTGTTCCTGTGGTGCAAGGGGATAGATTGGATATAAATTTCAGTTGTTTGTGAAAATGCTGAAGCCTCTATCCTGACCAAGGAATGACAGGTTATGGTTATGGTGAGAAAGAAGTATGCAAGTAATATGAAGCAGTCGGTGTGACTTCAGGAGAGGCTGCTCAAAGATCTGTTTATAGGCATAAATGTACGAGAAATGGAGTAGTAAAAAGGGAACAAAGAGTCATTTTGCAAGTTTGAGAAGAGATATCAGTGCATCAAATGCATGATAAATGCTGACTGAGAGGAGCTTAAAGAGGAATATAGAATGGCAAATGCATCAGGGGATAAAGAAACACCAGGGACGCATAGACCCATCAGTAAATTGGAGACTAAGAAATAACCATGGGCGACACTCATGACTTCCACTACTCAGAGGGTCATAGCTCTTCCTGGGATCACATGGGATTATATGCCTTGTGCTGAATGTGAAACTTGTTTGAAACAGTGCACAGAAGTCTGAACTCAGCTACATGAAAATGACATTAAAGAATTGCAAGGATTCAGAGTAAAGTAGCAGTGATAAATGAGGTACTGAACTAACTCTCTGAGGCAGGACAGATGGCGTTGTTACAGGCTGCTTTACAAGTAACATCCATAAACACCCAGGGAAGAAAGGTGCTGACAGTGTCTGGTAAATGGAATAGACTTGTGATCTGTAGTCTCTCTGACGGTCATAATGGCACAGAGGAAATCCCCAAGATTCCCTTTCCACACACAGACCTGGATTTGACAAAACAGATGAACATGTGCTTTACTTTATGCACGGGAGTAGTTCCACTGGTATGTCTTCCCTAGTTTGAGATGACAGGGACAGCGGCAGAAAATTCATTGCTCTCAGATTACTAGTCCTGCCCTAGCTAACAAGGGGGTAGATGAAATGTTTCCTGAAAGAAAAAGTAGATGTGGTTCATCAGTAAAACAGTCCATTCCAGGGACCTGGAAAGATCTGAAATTCCTGGAGGAATATCCATCCCCATATTAGCACATACGTTGACAGATGGCGCAGCTTCATATGAATAGGAATTTTAAGTCACTGTCTTCGAGTTGAAAAGATAAACCCCAGGGAGGTTTTGTAGAGCAGCTGATCCTTCATGGACTGGTGCTTGTGGGGATTCTTTCTTTAGGAAGCTAGGACAGTGGTAGCTGTGAGCACCCCAGACAGCACAGCACCTCTCATTCCGTTTAGTAGTTTTCTCTGGAAAAAACACCAAGCAGCAGCAGCTTGCTCCACATAGGAACTGGAAAATAGCTCACCAGACTGGCTGGAGAATTTATAAAATTAGAAAAACAAAGCAGCAAAAGGCCTTGGCTCAACAGCGTTACTTTTAGACTGTCTGTCTCTTTGAAGTAACTAGTCTTGAATCAGTTTAAGAACGTCAGCCAAGACAAACACTCAGGTCCATTTGGGAGCTTTGCTTCAGAGCAGCACATTAATACTCTGTAAGGAGATGCAGGGCATGTAGTGGATGTTTTCTTTATCAGCAGCCCTAATCATCCCAAAACTCTCTTGCTCACTGTTAGCACACCCTCCTGTCAAGACTGCATCAGACATAGATGAGGTGTCTTACACAGTGCTTAGATTTATCCTGCAGAAAACCTGGGATAACTGATCCTCTCCAGAAAATGCACCACACAGAAACACTGGGGTTTTCAGAGGCTGGCCTTGTCCCTGCCTGGCATGCACTATCTATACCAGCAGCAGCTGCTCCAGTTAACGCACCCCTCTTCACTGTAGCCTCCCTGGAGACTAAACAAACCAAAACACTGTTCACAGAAGATGGCCAATAAAAAGGACAGGTATCAAAGGGACTTGCTGACTAGAGCAACCAATCTCAACAGTAACAGCATGTTTAGTTAGGAAAGCCCTTGTCTTTGTACCCCCTTCACGTACTTTCTGTAAGTGTTAGGAGATGAGCCCTGACTCAGACTTGGCTCCTTATTCCTACAGCTGGCCTGACAATGAGTAAATCCTTGCTCTTAGCACAAGAACTAGTTGCACGGCTGGATTATCCATGCTGATTCTTTGCAGTCAGGCAGATATGTGGTCCTACTTAATGTCTGTGCAACTGACTGTGTTTGCTGTTTTTCACCTTCACTGTCAAGAGTAGCAAATAAGGACATGTCTCCTCACAGAATGGAAGTGAAGAAAAAAAACCTGGATACAGTAAAAAATCTATCCAGAGGCTGCCACCTTTTCTGTTGTTATGCATGTAATACACAGGTAGCACTGTAGTGCATTATATTACTTCATATAATAGTGATTGCCACACCACTGCCTGCAGCAGGAACTCTGCATATTAGGCTTCCTCCAAAGCTGTTCTGCATGGGCACATCCCTGTGGTGACTTCTGCAAGAAGGCAGGGCGATAGCAGCTCTGAGTACCTCAGAGATCTGTCCCATTTCCATTAGCAATTCTCTCTGGTAAAGGTATGAATAAACAGCAGCTTGTTCTACCTTGCACAGATGGAGAAAACCATGATTCTCTGTTGCTGCTGCACACCATTCATTCCAAGGTGCCTTTAGGAAGCGGCTGTGCAAGGGAGAGCTCTGTGGTGGCTGCTTCAGAGTTACAAGTCAGTTCCTGCATTGCTTGCTGTAGTTGAGGGTTAGCTGCAGCACCCACTGCTGGGTTAAGCACCACAAAGTTGGAGAAAACAGAGCGAATTTTACCAGCTTCACTTCTGTGCTCAGTTCTGTTCTGCCACATTCTCCTGGGGCTTGTTGCGAGGACACACCACCTTCAGCTAACCAAGTTTCCTGCTTTCTTATTGTCAGTCATAAATCTCACAGCTGCCTCATTTTGGGGTACTCTTCAGAGAGAAAAGAGTGATGTTTGGGCACAAATTCAAAATGAGACAAAGCAGCTTAAACAAAGGCTGGTTTGTGTTTTATTGCTCAGGAAATAGACAAATCTGTCTTCAGCAGAGATCTCATGAGCATTTAAACTTGCCATTTCACAACTGGGAAACACTAATATCACTTGGCATCTTCTTTGTCTGAGGGACTTGGGTGGTTAGAGGGGAGGGGATGATGGCTGTGCTGTAGTGATGTTCACCTTAGGTGACAATGAAATCCTTTTGGACTTTTCCAGCTGGTGTTCCTGGGGACAACCTCCATCTGCAAATGTAGTTTGTTTTTATACCTTGAGTGATAGGAGAACACAAGGTCTGGCCAAGCAGAGGGCTGAGGTAGCAACTTTCTCCGTGCTGGGAGACTCCCACATCAGGACATGTTCTAGGCAAATTCAGCTTCAGCGCCAATGTGCTACCTAAAGAGAAGCAGATTGTGTCCCCCAGTGTTGGTCCACATCAGTCCAAGTGGTCATCTGGGAGAGGGGGTTTCCTTCTCTGGAGAGCAGGTTGAGTCAATATGGAGCACGGAAAGAAGGCTGCAGGCCAAATCCTTGTACGGAACAGACAATGGCAAGTTACACAAGCAATTTCGATGTTTCCAAGCTTGAGTCACTGAACTGGTACTTGACATAATCCAGTGTGAACATACTGCTGGAGGCAAGTCTTTTTGCTGTATTAGTTATTTTCACAAGTTCATTCCTGTTTTAATTCCCTGTAAATCCTGTGGTTCCTTTTTTCCCCCCGCCCCTGAAGGTATTTAATTAAAATAGCAGTTTAAGAGTTAGTGCTGGTTTTGGCATACAGGCCAGACTAGGATTTGAAGCAGATTTATTCTTTCTGCTGGCTATTCTTTCAGGATGGGCAGGACCCAACCTGAAGTTGTTGTCTGATCTTTAGTTGAGAGGACTTTATTAAGGCTCTACTGTTCTGGTCACAAGGAAAACTTCTTTTATATTCTCACTTTTACTATAGTGTAGTAGCTGGGGATTTAGTTTGGAAATTACAGAGTCATGGAAAATTGGGCTGAGAGGGACCTTGTGAGATGGTCTAGTCCATTCCCCTGTCTCAAGGCAGATCATACGCTCCTAAACTGTTTCTAATGAAAGGTCCCCCTAACTTAACCTTAAACCCTCAAATTATGGAGATTCCACAATCTCTTTAGGCAATCTGTTCCAATGTTTTGCTATCCAGAGGATACATGTTCACCCTCAGTTGATTCTGTTTAATACTTCGTTGTGCAGCAAAACTTGAAAGGAGATTGAACACAGGAAAGCAAAACACAGGAAGTAGAAAGGACCTCCAATATTATCAATGCCAATTCCTTACTGTTAGAGGCAACCATGTCAGGTAAAGCCTTCCTGGTATATGTACAGAGCTCAATATTTCAGCTCAACTTGTTGACCTTTCTCCCTAAATGCTCAAAACAAATTCTGCTGAGGACTTCATCTTTCTCAAAGTTAAGAATCTCCTGTAAAGTAGAACCATGAAATCAGAAGAACATTACAAAGCCTGTGAGATACGTTTCTAGGTATATAGTGTGCAGGAAATATTTTTACAAAGTCCCAGAAGATTTGCTTGCTAATAGACGGTGAAATCTCAAAAGTGAAAGGTAGATCCCTCCTGAAAATTACAATTCCTTCTGAAACAGATGATGATACTTCAAAGTTTCCCAAGACAGTGTTTGAGATCTCACACAAAAAAAGTCAGTATTCACCAGGACTGCACAAGATGCTCCTAACTTTCAAGAGAACTTCATCTGAGACAGGATAGTGATATTGGGCTCAGGAAAAAAATAAAATTGTGACTCTTCTAAGAAAAAGTCATAGAAAGTGTGGAAGAAGGAGAGAGGCTGGGTGGAAGTAAAGTCAACACAGAGTTAATGAGAAAAAGTAAGACCAAATTCAGTAGAATTGGAGACCAAATTTTCTGAGCTGAGGATGAGGAAGATGTTAGGTCAGAGCTGGGAGGAGCTCTTAACTTCAGTTATCCCCTAAATGTTTAACATGAAAGACAAACATGACTGTCAGATACGATTGTTCTCATCTTTACCAATGTCGTAACTGATGCTTCAGACGGTATTTGCCAACCCCAATGTATCGAGGTAGCCTTCAAGATACAACCCCATGTGTCAAGGTATCATTGAAGATATGAAATGGCATGAGGTACCTGTGTTTAGGTAGCTGGATTCCACTCCTTATGACACACGACTGAATTTAAACTCCAAAGAAGAAAGCCTTGTGTAATCTTAAATTATGTGAGGTCAGAATCTTTGTCCTTGTCCTGTAGCAGCTGTACCAACTTAGTTGGAAGAGCTTGTAGGTTATAATCATACCCCATGGTGCAGCTATACTAGCAGAACGCAATGGCCCAATGGAAAGGACAACCCTTTCAGACAGGACGTGCTGGAGTACTAAATATTATCAATGACTTCTTAAATTCAAAACTAAAGCAATCCAAACCATCATTGAGATGTAGCTCTCCCAGAAGAAACATTTTTTTCCAATGCTCATAACTCAAAATGAGTCACGCTTGATTAACTTCTCTTGGGCCAGGAGACTAATCATGGGATGCTATTTGTAATTTATTTAAGGAAAGTCAGAGAGAGCATTAGAATAACATTCAGAATGGAAAACATGTTATAACCTTAACATAGTGTCACTGTTATAACGTAATGAAAACAGAGAACTAGGAACCTTCTCTATTAGCAGGTGTTGCCTTTTTTTTTTTTTTGAGTGTGTCTACTCTCCAGTGGAAAAGTTATTAAATACATGTGAGACTCCAATCCAGAGAGCAACTGTCCAGCTCAGTTATTGGTGGGGTAATAGATCAGAAAGTTTCACCTCCTCCTTCTCCTCACAGCTGCCCCGCACACATGCACACACACACAGAGGCCAGGAAACTCTACGCCTATAGCACCTACCTTGGGTTTGAAGGCGATTAATTTCAGGACCATCTCAACAGTGAAGAGGCCAGTGAAGAGCATGTTGAGGATATTCATGGCTTCCTTGAACATGCAGCTCTGACCGTAGTGCTGAAAAATAGCATCCCGGTAGCAGCGTGAGGAACAGACATCAGCTAGTTAGGAATCCACAGGGCCCCTCCTGATCTCCCTTTATGTTGAGGTTCTCTAAAGAAAACCCCAGCACGCTCCATTTTTTCAAATTAGAATTCCCATCTCCCTTCACACATAAGCATTTCCATACCTCCAGCCATTTTTGCCATCTGGCTCTGGATCTCCTATCTTTTTAAAAAAATCTTTTTGAGTAGGGTCTACCAAAATCACACTTATCGTTCCGGTTGAGGGCTCATTGTAAATTTGTATAATGGTACGAGACAGTCTCCAATTGTGTTTGTTATCTCAGCCTTCCCTAACACTTAGATTACTTTTTTGTTTGATTGCTACTGCACAGTGAACAGGGGTTTCACTGAGCTGTTCATAATGGTACCAAGCCATTCCCCAAGTAATTACACTTAATTCAGGATTCTGCAAAGTACACGAGCAGCTCAAATCATATCTTTCCAATATACATTATCTTGCATTTGTCAACTCTGAATTAAATTTGCAATCATGCTACCCATTCACTTAACTTTATTAAGATCTTATGAAGTTACTCTCCATCTTTTATTGATTAATTGAAGTAGTGTCTTCTGCAAATGTTGCCACCTCACTCTTCATATCCCTATTTCCAGATCATTATACTTGAGACTGATTGCACTGCCTTATTCTGAGGTCATCTTCCAGTTCATGTTATAAGACCCCATTTGTAGTTGCTTAGCTTTGATAAACTTTAACCAGCTGGGGTGAATTTTCATATTCTGCATTGACTCAGGGTGATTGATTTAAAGGAGTTTCAGTTAAAACAATTCAGCTGCAGCTGAAAACCAGGCCAGGGAAAAATATATTGTTGAGGCATTTTCAAAATTTCTTGTAACATTTTCCTTGAAAGACTCTAGTGCCTGCAGGACTCTGCTTAAAATCTTGTAAATTTAGTGGAATGTGGCTTTTGTGTTTGCTGTCCATTAAAATTTTTGACCCAAATCTGGCCACAGTATAAGCCATTGAAAAACTATGCTTTTCTCAAGATGGTATAGACTTCTCAGAATCTCCAGAGATGCTGTCCTGCCTGTGGGCTCAGAAACATTTCACAGCTTCTAGCTCTACCTGCCCTGGGCATGTACTAGTGTCACAGGAACTGAGCACACTTCAAAGCTTCAGAGTGAACATAACAGTCCCTCTCTATTGCTTCATGACAGCAGGGCAGTAGATACTTCAGCTGAGAGCAGAGCACTTTCTTGTGCTCATGCTGCCTCACTCCTTTATTGGTACCTTAGGCAAGACAGCAGAGGAAGCATTTTCAGTGGGGACGGGAAAGAGCTAGACCAGATGAAGAAAAAGTAGGGAAGTCAAGAAATCTAGTGAGATTGGACTGGAGACAGTGAGAGAAAATAAGGTGAAAATTGACTGTGAATATAGACTTAGACTGTTAGTGAGTAGTAGGAAAATGAGGCTAGTTTTGGTGGGAGGCTGGTAGTGGGGCAGACTGGGATGGATCCAGTGGAAAATGTAGTGGTGGGATGCTAACGTCAAAAGAAAAGTTGGTGTAGGAGTGAAAGGGGAGTTGGATTCACAGTAAGGGACAAACTAGAGAAGGGAACAAACTGTAGCAGACAATCAAATGGAAAGGGCAGAGAGAGACCAGAAAGGAGGTCCATGGAGGGGTAACCGCAACTGGGAGTCTGTGTAGTGAGGAGAAGAGAAGGACTGGTTGAGGCGTGGGAATCTGAACTGTCTGGGCCACTGACCAGCCAGGGAGGAGAGTTCAGAGACTGACTGGGTGAGGGGGAAGAATGGGTTTTAGGGAGGAAAATGACAGGCAGACTAGCTCTTAAGCAGACAGAGCATAGAAGAGAACAGGGCTTGAGTGGCCAAGGAAACTGGGAGTGCAGAGATAGGCTTAGCAGGTGGAGTCTGGGACCGACTGAAAATGAAAGGGAGGTGAGAAAGGCCTTGGGCAGAGACAGACTGGAAGGAACAAGCCAGGGAAGTACAGACTTGGGGAAATGTACAGACCAGTTTGTGTCTTTGAGGGCCCATCTCCTGACTGAAAGGAGCTAAGACTTCTTTTTTTGTAAGCTGGCTACTTAGTAAAGGTTTTGACTCCTTCCCCTTTACTGCTGTTCCACCTCCACGTGGTGATCTACCATCTCTATTTGCTATTCTTGTAGATCCAGCTGCAAATGTTTCTTTGGTGGATTCACATTAGATGTTTGGAAAACCTTCCCACAGTAACGAAAATGAATGCACAGCACAGCAGGTAGTAAGGCAATCCGTAGCATCAGTAGGCAAACACTTACCAAGAAATGCTTCAGGTGGAGCTGATCCTACCTTTAGGTGATGGGCTAGACAATATGGCCTCTAGAGATCCTTTCTAGACAGTTTCTATGGTTATTAATACAGAATAAAGGAGATACTAGGGCCTTCCTACCCTCTATCCCCAGCTTCCTTGATTGCCTTGTTTGTCAAAATATTTGTTCTGTACTTTTTAACACAGAAAAGCCCCAAATTTAGAATTCAGATTTCAGGTGAGTGGCAGTTCCGGGCTTATTGCTGCATTTCATACAAGACAAGTCAGAATTGAGAAGTCACTTGTTATTATAGTGGCCACTAAATTAGGCTGTGATATAACTGTTGGGTTTTTTCATTTGTTTGTTTTTAAGGACTTAAAACAGAATTGTTGAAAGCATCAGATATTAGCAAGAAGAGGACGAGAGGCAGATTCCTCATTTTAACTAAATGTCATCAGGAGTGAACATGGTACAATGGTTTTTATCATGTCCCTGTCACTCTCCCTCAATACATGGTGTGAAGGTGAAAGTAGGTCTCAGCCTCAGCCGTTTTCCCCAGCAAAGTCTAATAATTCACCACCTGTAAGGTTTTCTCCTTGCTTACTTACTTGCATGGCCAGGCAGATGGTGTTCAGCAGGATCAGAACGAACATCAGGTATTCAAAATAGGTGGAGTTGACCACATACCAAACTTTGTACTGGTACTGGTTTTTAGGAATGTATCTCCTCAGGGGCCGGGCTTTCAGGGCATATTCTACACACTGGCGCTGTGAAAGAGGCAGGGTAGATTTAAAACTTAAACCCAAAATACAGGGTTGGTCAGCTACCTCCAAATCTAATAAAAATAAATGTTTCAAGTTTTTGATTAAAATGAAAATGCTTGGTAGAAGAATTTCTTTCAAGTCATAATCTGAATGTGCAAATTCTACCTGTTGAAGGGTTCCATATGCATTTACTCTGGCCAGACAATGCTGCCATGCTCATCTAATCTCAGTGAACCAAACGGTACAGCACACATTTTAAAGTAAATGTTGTCCCTTGAGCAAGTCTTACAGCAAGAGTTTTTTTTACCTGACTCCTGAAAGATGGCAGTGAAGCCAGCTTATTGTTTTATCTTGTAGCAATCTTCACATGTTCCTCTCTGTATGTGTTTCTTTTTAAAATGCTTATTCTCAATGTATTTTCTACCTTTAGTGGCAACAAGGCGTTGTAAATTACCTGGTTTTTATCCAGCTCACAGTTCTTGTACTCTTGTTCTCCTTGTTCCTGAAATGTGACGATGACGAAACCAACGAAGATGTTCATCATGAAGAAAGCAATGATGATGATGTAGATAATAAAGAAGATGGAGATCTCAACCCTGTGATTATAGATGGGTCCCACATCCTCCATGTGGGAATCAATGGACCTATACAGCAACCTGAAAGCAAACAGGAGCCCAATGCAGAGAAAATCTGCAACTGCCTTGAGGCCTTATAGGTGATGTTATAAAGTTTAACTCTGTGATTTTCTTCTACTTGTATCAAAATTAATTCACTCACAGATGCACAGACTTGCATTGATCTGAGTGTAAACTCTTGCAAAAGAGAAGATAAGGGTCTTACTAAGTTTACACATTTGAACCCGTTCAGGGGTGAAATGTTTTCACAGTTGAACAATTAAAATTTAAAACAAAAGCATGCCCTTCAGTTAACAGAAGACAGGACAGTCTGTTGTTGGAAAATGAGTTTTGTGAGAAAAGGGGATCTCAACACTTTTAACATTTGTTAACGCTGCTGTTGGCATCACCCGGTGACATAGGTGAGGGTCAGCTGCCTGATACCTGGCATGTCCATGTCACTCTGTCAGAGTGGAACTGTGGGAGTCCTCGGCCCCGGTGGCACAGACAGCACAGCCTGATAAGACATCCCATGTCTGCCCGTATGGTAGAGATAGCACTGCTGTGTTTCATATTGCCCTGCTGGCTCCATTGGGAAACTTGCAACACCTAGCAACACTGGTAAGTGCCTGACAGGCATTTTATATCCATTTATATACATAATATTTGTAACAAATATTGCTATCCCTGCTACTACTGGCAATCATTTTTTAAGAGGTAGAGACAGTGCTGTGCACTGTTTACAAGTAGAGGAACAGCAATTCCTGCAGGTCCTGAGGAATTTACAAAGTACATAATACAATGACTGCTGCTACTATTGCTATGTTTAATGCTTTAGACTTATTTGAATACTTAGAATGGGAAAGACTATGCTCTGCATTTTAATTTTCTCTTTTGAAATGAATGAGGACATTACTAGTGTTGCACCGGCCCAAGAAGCACTCACTCTGGCCAGCCCTCAAAGGTTGAGACAGTGAAGAGTGCCATCATGGCAGTCAAGACGTTGTCGAAGTCAAACTTGCTGTTCTCCCAGCTCCGGGGCTGTATCATTGGTTGGTTGACCTCACCATCCTTGTACGTAATGTAGTACCCTCTGTGGATGGAGAGCAGAGAGAGAACATGGCAGAACTGCACTTCCAGTATGAGGCTCGGAGAGTGGGTAGCCAGTGAAGGGAGCTAACTGGGAAAGGTCAGACCCACCTGCATTCTGCTGCTGTCTGCTTGGAGCTATCAGTGCAGCTGTAGAGCTTGCCCTTGAAAAGGAAGAAAGAGGAATGAAGCTTCCTTTCCTGACAGTGCAAGGGTTAGGGCAGATCATGTAGCAAGGAGACTGCATCTACTACTTGCTTAACCAACTATGAGTATGTTTAAATGCTCATTTGCAGGCAGATGTGAGCAAACTGGATTGAGAGTTGCCTGCATCTGGGTAGTTCAGAGCACAGGCTTTCATCTGCTTGCACAGTACTTCTGTGTGTATTTTCTGAGGTGCATGACCACTGAGTGCTGCAGAACACTTGTCAGAAGGGTGGTGAAGGGCAAAGAAATAAAAGCAGACATAAAGAAGTGAATGAATAACCTCCCATAATTATCTGGCATGCCCCTTCCTCTACAAGATGAGGGGTAGACAGCCTGCAAATACCAATCCTTTGGAACAGCCCCCTTCATCTCTCTGGCACTAAGTCATGCCACAAGCTGTTTAGGGAAGAAGGTGATGTTACTGATGATTTCTTATAATTCTAGATGAAGGGCAGGAGCTCTGAATATGCCTGGTCCAGTTTTGGGGAACTGCTGGTAGCAGGAGCCCAGGTAACACTGACAGTGCCCTAAATGTTTTGCCTTTCACACAGAGGACTCCATCTCTCCTTCATCGGGCTTCTTCACACTATTTTTCTTCACACCCCATAATACAGCTCAGTGCAATGGATGAATGAATGGGCTCAATGGTTTTACCTTAAACAACTGAACTCCAATGCAGGCAAACATGAACTGCAGCAAAGTGGTGACAATCACAATGTTTCCGATGGTTCGGATGGCGACAAACACACACTGGACCACATGCTGCAAATGGAAGATAGGAACAAAAGTAACCTGCAGGATTGTTCTGAGCTGCTCTGTCTAAGGGAGAAACCCAAGACTAAAAATACAAATAAAACCATTTCATTTAACTATTGCCCATTAAGTAATGTCTCAGGAAAGGGGAGAGAAAATAAACATGTTACACTCCTCACTGTACTCTTAGAAGCAGGCAGAAAGGGATAGGAAAACACCAGACCTCAGCTCTCTGCAACTTCCAGCAGGACCAGCTTACATAGTTGGGCACCCACCAGCCCACAGGAAGGAGTTTATCTAATACAAAAAGGCTATGTTAAAATAGGCTTGTAAGCCCATCTAGCAAACTACATCATTTAGCCTCAGTGGTGATGCTGGGCCACCCAGCTGGAAAGCACCTTGGCAGAAAAGAACCTGGGGATCCTGGTGGACACCAAGTTGAACATGAGCCCTTGCTACAAAGAAGACAAATGGTATCCTGGGCTGCATTTGGCAAAGCACCTTCAGCAGGTTGAAGGAGATGATCCTTCCCCTCTACTCAGCACTGGTGAGGCCACACCTGGAGTACTAGGTCCAGTTCTGGGCTCCTCAGTACAAGAGAACCATGGATGTACTTGAGGGAGTCCAGCGAAGGGCCACAAAGATGATTAAGGGACTGGAGCATCTCTCCCATGAGGTAAGGCTGAGAGAGCTGGGGCTGTTCAGCCCGGAGAAGAGAAGGCTTGGGGGAATCTTGTCAATGTATATTGACCTGAAGGGAGGGTGCAGAGAAGGCAGAGCCAGGCTCTTTTCAGTGGTGCCCACTGACAGGACAAGACCCAACCGGCACAAACTGAAACACAGGAGGTTCATCTGAATGTTGGGAAACACTTTTTTTACTGTGGGGGTGACTGAGCATTAGAACAGGTTGTCCAGAGAGGTTGTGGTATCTCCTTCCTTGGAGATATTCAAAAGCCATCTGGGCATGGTCCTGGGCAACCTGCTCTCAGTGGCCCTGCTTGAGCAGGGTTGTTAGACAAGACAACCTCCAGAGGTCCCTTCCAACCTCAATCATTCTGTTTTTCTACTGAAACATTACTTGAACCATTGCAAAAGTCCTTGTAGCCTGAAATAACTTGCATTTATAGTTTACAGAATGCATTGGGACTCTTCTAACCTTTAGTCCTTTGGCTCTGTTGATGGCCCTCAGTGGTCTAAGGACTCGCAGAACACGCAGGATCTTCACCACATTGATGGCACTGGACCTGGAAGAAGGTATTGGAAGGTTTGAGAGATAGAGCAATATAGGGACTGTGCTGCAAGGGCAGATGGATTTCACCCACTCTTTCTTGTTTTAAATCCTACATAGCCTTGGACTGCTTAGGATAGTTAGAGAGTCAACTCTTTGCTATGGCACTTCAGGGGTAAGGGAACTACTCTCTGATATTATCTTCATAGGTCTTGCTTCCTGATCTGGGCAGACTCAGTATACATTCTCCTGACTTTCACCATCTGTGCTGTATTAATGAAGGGAATTAAACATGGGCAGGGTATTTTTTTAAGCAGGGCAAGCTGCCAAATGTTCTGTAGATACCTATGATATGGAAATTGTGCCAAGATGTAGTCATCACAGGACATTTGCAGATAAGGCTCACAGAAGCACTTCACTGAAATATTCATAGAAGAGTGGAAACTCCAGGTTAGCCCAGCATTAAAGGTATACTGTCCACCTAGAGTATGATCCTGCAATGTGTTTGGCCTCTGATCCCACAAATCAATTAAACACGTAAATAAATGTAAGGATGTGGAAACTCCCACTGAATTGATTAGGACAACTTATGTACTTAAGTACTGAACACCACTATCTACTACAACAGAGCTCTCTGCATCTTCCAGGACTAAAACCCTGACTGAGAATCTTCTCCATGCTGTATGACACCGAGCCCTCCTACTGATGTTGGAAACAGTTTTTTTGCTAACATATTAAGAGTCTAGATAGGTCTGTAAGAAAGAAACAGCAGGTCAAAACAAGCACTGTGCCATTCTTAAGACCTTGACTGAAAGCCCAAAGGACCTGACAAATCCTTCTGCTTGACTTAGCTCTGGAACATAATATACGCAAGCTGCTAACCTGTAATGGTAACAATTAGGAGCTTATTTCTTATCAGATGTGATACTACTTAGGAAACTCACTATCCAACACATAGAGTTCCACATAGTCAAGTAAATCTATAAACTTATTAAGCAAATTAACAGATCAACCAAGATAAAGTGGTGCAACAGAAGCAGGATCAACTGTCTCTGCCACCACTACTCTGCAGATTCTCACACAGCTCATCAAGTGCTTGATGGTCTTCCATTGACCAAGACCCGCAACATCTTAGGAAGTAGCAAAACATTATCACCCCATTTTCCAAAGAGGTTATGAGACCTCTAGGAGGGAACAGTGACTTAACTGTCCTGAACTGATACAGTGAATCAGAGATCTTGGAACAAAGCTAACTGTCGTGATTGCCAATGGACCACATTTCTTGTTCTCATTTTCTCTTTCTGCAAGACACCCCCTCCAAGTCACTAGTGTAGCATTTCCCAGTTATTACCTCCCCTCTTGAGGATGAATTTTAATGATCTTGAATAATCTGAGAAAAATACCTCCAGGCTCATGAGAAAAATCTTACCCAGATAAGAAAATGAGCCTGAGGTATCACCTCCCAACCTGGCCTTACGATCCCCCCAAAACAGCCAGTTGAAAGTAGCTCACTCACTGGATCCCAAAGGAGATGAGAGAAACGCTGACCACCAGCAGGTCTAAGATGTTGAAATAGTTTCTGCAGAAGGAGCCCTTATGGAGGAAAGCCCCGTATGCGGTCATCTGCAGGAAGGCACATGAAGACACAAACACACTTTGCCATTAGCATCTGTTCAGAAACCAAACCCAGCTGGTTGTGCTCACAGTATAGAATTGGGGAGGGGCAGTATTTCTAACACATCAGACAATTTACCCCCAGACCCCAAAGGAGAACTTGAGTCCCCATTGAAAGAAAAGAGAGCGAAGAAGACAGTAAGATAATTATGAAAGAGCTAACTAGGGAAAGACAATACGAGGTTCAGTGAGGAAAATACGCACTTTGAGTGCATAGAGTACATAACGTTTAGAATCAGCAAAGCAGCAGAATGACTGTTTGCAAAAACTACTCTGCAATCATATGCTTTTCCCCTTTTCTTCAATATCAGAGGACACTTGTGAGTATGATGCTTGTATTATATAAAGGTCTCTTTAGCTAAACTAAATAAAATATATAAAATAAAAAGGGCTCTTTTGTAATGTTTTTCAATGCTTAGGCCAGCTGCAGTGGACAGTTGAGCTCTCTTCCCTCCATGAAGAAAAAACAGAATCCCTCAGAGATTTGATGCTTTAGAGCTGAACTGAAGCAACTGGAGGAATTCCTGCTCTCTTCAGTTTTCTTCTTCTGTTCAGCTCAATCCTGTATCCTTTTCCTATCCCTATCCAGCTTCCTCCATTTTTATTAACGCAGTTGTATTTTCCCCTTGGTTTTCGTCACAAAGCCCAAGGTAAGATTCCTAGAGACAGAGTGGTTTCTTTGTGGAGGTAATCATTATGAACATCACCCAGCAGAGGAAGGGAAAAATTTTACATATTTTACAAGGGACCCTCTGCCCCATCTTGGTCTGAAGGGGTATTGAATACCTGCTGGCTTTGAGGAGGATGTCACAGCTCCAGAACTGGATTAAGTGACAGCGTAAACAGAAATGGATCTTGGCCACAATATCAGACCTAAGCACTTCCAAGCTCAGAATTTGAATTTTAGACTGAGCTCAGTTACAGAATGTGACTAAATGGGTCTGGCACTGTTAGGAGAGTGAGGTGATGGGGGTATTTTTACCACCTACCTTAGACTCAGTGAGTGATCTAATGTAGCTGCTTTGAAGAAACCCCATCCCCACAACTGCTAATGCCCTTCTATTACCTGGGTTAGGAACACAGGGTTCTAAATTTGTTCCTCTGAATCTCATCTAAATTAGGTGTCTAAAGTAACTTGAGGAGACACCATGAGACTGCTCCTCAATGACGAGCTCTAGCCCGACTCACAGCTGAGAAGTGTGAACTAGAAATTCAAACCAGAGTTTTCTGGCTCCTGCTAATACCTCAGGATGGCATACCTGCTAGGGGTTTCCAGCCATGCCTACCTGTGATTATTCAGAGGAGAGTAGAAGGGCACATGGTATATCAGATAATTTTTTTCACCAAACATCCATGACATCAGGGAACTGACTATCAATCAGTCAGACAGAACTTAGAAGGGAGGGAAGTATAAACTCTGATCTTGGCTTAGAATTTATACTTATAAACACATTCAATTGGGGAGGGGGGGACGGGTTCTTGCCATTACAAATGTGGTAAAGGTGTCCTTTACTGGTTAGATTTTGTATGGCAATCTTGAAAGAAAGGAGACACCATTGAAATCAGGAGGGGAAGCTCTGCTGAGTTTAAGTTCTATACAAACTGTGGTTCTCTTAAGCCTGTTGAGAGATTTTGTTACCTCAGAAGAGACCCTCAAAGAGTGTATAATCTACGTCTGCCTCACATCTGGGCCATTGAACAAGCTTTTAGGATGCCAATTAAAAAACCTTGGTGGTCACCTTGCTAACATTCACCAGGCTCCACCATGGCAGTGTGAGGCTTGCAGGTGTCACCAGTAACATGAGGGGGGATGAAGCTTGTTTCTCTCCAGCCTTGGATATCCTATGGCTATTTATTCTCTTGTTTCTTACCATTTACACTAACTTTGCTGTTGTGCAAAACATTGTGCTCAATGCAAGGCAGCAGAGAAACATGCACTGAGAAACCAAGCGACTTGTGAGGCAGGAACTGACAGGATATGAACAGAAGAATTTCTTAAATTCTCCTCTCCCACATGAACCCAGAGAATATCCAGGGATGTTGACATAAACCCACTGAAGTTAAGAGGAGGACGTTGGGAAGGCTCAGGTACTATGCAGTACACTCCCCTGATGAAAACAGCAATATACCAGTAAGTTGGGTTAGGTTCTGCTTCTGCTGAAGTCATGAGGAGTGTTACCATTTGCTTCAGTGGGAGCAGAATTATAAGTTCAAACAGGTGCCTTGAACTATGCTTTTATTTTTAAATGTTGCTGTTGAGATGTTTTCCTTTTTTGACAGGCCTTTTTGATCAGTCATTTGGTATGCGCATGTTCAGAATTATTGTGTAAACACAGATGCACACTGCACACAAGCAGAATATGTACATCTCTTTGGAGAACGTTATGGCTATGGTGATTTTAAGTCATATCAAAAAGCACATTTCTCTACAAAAATATGCAGGGGCCACCCTGCTTGCCAGCCTTCGGTATGGATACTGTTATTAGGGTCTTGAGCTGCAAGATTTGAGCAGCTCTAAGGTATTGCTTGCCAGCACTTAGAACTAGCTTGCTGAGAAAAAAACCCCAAGCTGCCAAATAAGCCTAGCATTTAGAAAGCCAGAACTTTGCTCAATTACTGTTATTTAAATTATTAGCCTACCAATTTGGGAAAATTAGAGTTAAGAACAAGGTAGCCTATTTTTATTTTCTTCTCAGATAAATCATCCTCCTGCACATTTCCTTTGGTATAGAGCACGCTCCTGGGAAACGGGAAGCCAGGTTACAAACCGGCAATGCAGCAATTTTCATTTGCAGCTACAGTCCTTGGTGTTTCAGTGATTTGTACTCTTGGTTATCTCTCCACACCTAAAAAGTGAGCTTCTGCACTGTGCTCCCTGTCTCCGACTTGACTGTGTGCCCTGTAACCTTACAGAAGTCATTGGCCGCCCTCTGGCCTGGCCTTATCATGACTTGTGCAGAACGGAAAACTTCCCTTTGGGTTGTAGCATGTGTAAGAGGAGGTGTATGTGCTCAGGGTTCCTTGCACAGCAAACAAATCCTGTTTTGGAAAGACTGGCCAGGGTAGAGAGAGAGAAATTTATAGGGTGATGGCCTTTTCTTGGTCCCCTCTTGCTTTTCCCAACAGGATCATCCTTTCATTGCAATTCCCCTAAAAAGCATGGTTTTGATACAGGCTCTGAATTACATATTTGAATATAAAAATTTTACAGAAGACTTTTTAAGCAACTACCAAAATGTTAAAATCAAAAGATAAACAATCCTTTGTGTAGAGATAATAATGGGGTTAAAAAAAAAAGAAAGAGCAATAGAGAGAAAGAAAGGAAGAAACAGAGAGAGGAAGGAAGGAAGAAAGGAAGGAAGGGAGAAAGGAAGGAAGGAAGAAAGAAAGGAAGGAAGGAAGAAAGAAAGGAAGGAAGAAAGAAAGGAAGGAAGAAAGAAAGGAAGGAAGAAAGAAAGGAAGGAAGAAAGGAAGGAAGGAAGAAAGGAAGGAAGGAAGAAAGGAAGGAAGGAGAAAATGAGTGTATTGCTCATATTGGTTACCTTAAGAATAATTTCTAATGTAAAGATACTAGTGAAGACATAGTCTGCATTGCCTAGGATCTGAAAAATAAGCACAATTGGGTTAGTGGTACTGAGCGTGACCCAGGAACAAACAGGCGTGTGTGTTAGCAACAGATAGTGGCAGAAAACTAGTAAGCTTGTGAACAAGTAATGGTAGAGAAGATGGGCACTTTACCTTCAGAGCAATTTCAATGGTGAAAATGACAGTAAAAACTATATCAAAATAAAAGAGAATCTGTAAAAACAAAAGGGAATAGGATTGGGGAGGGTAGATCAGTGACTGATCACTTGAATGGGAAATCACAGTTCAAAATCAAATACATATGCATTTTAACAAGGGAACAAGGAGGACTATATAGGAAATGGTTTTGTAACGACGTCCTGTTGAATGCAGTGGAGGTCCTGGCACAGAGGACAAGAAGCACATTACATGAAATCTTTTCCGAGTTACAATCCCATGAGGGCTCTAGAGGCAAAATAACTTTTTGGTTGTTGTTGTAGGACTTACTTTCTTTTTTTTTTTAATTTAAATTTGATAAAGAACAGATGATTCCAGGATTTTCCCAAATAGGCTTCCAAACTGAGAATACAAGGATGCCTGGTCTCTCAGTGGAAAACATGAGATTCCTTCCTATTAACTTCCATTCAGGCTTGTTCTGTGCCTCTCACAAAGCAAGAAAAGCAAACTGCAAATTTATGTTCTAGCTATTTTTTTTCTCTATCCTGATTTGCCCTGGATTAGGATGAATAACAAAGACTCTGCCAATTGAACAGAATCCCAGCTCTTGTATTGCAACCATAATTTGGTCATGTGCCAAAGGTACCTAACTTAGATCTTGCATCTTTCTATTGGCATCCTGGATAACAGGCAAGCTGAAAAACACATCATTCCCATGAACTTAGACCAGGTGATGGGGATACTGGTGGCATACATGGCAGACCACAAAAAGTGTCCCTAGAGTGTCACAGAAGGCAACAGCAAGTCTGGAAGTGTCAAGTGATTTTCAAAGTACATAATTAAGGACAGAAATGTCTTTCACTGCCGATCAATTAACATCCCACAAAAGCAAATGAGAACTTTCTCATTGAATAATGGGACCAGAATTGAACTCTTTGTCTCCAATGTATTCTGCTATCCCAAGCCATTTTAGTGTTATCTACACTACATATGGTGAAAATCAAAAGTATCATGCCCTTGGATTATTGTTTTACCATAACCAAGTTCTAAACTGGAAGGCCAATATATGGAAGCTGAAGAAAACTAACCATTTGTGAAATTTAAACCTTTACTGCTAAAACACTACTAAACATACAGCAGTAAACTGCCCTCTCCCATTCCACAGGTGTTTATTGTATCTCAATGCCTGTACCCTAACTCAGTTTATAGGTGGCTAGATTCTTACAGCTTGGTACGCTATGGGCAGTGGGGTAGCTACTGCAAACTACAGGGTTATTTTAATTTGCGCTCTTTAAGCATGATCCGAATCTGGACTAATCTGCAGACACTGAATGTCAAATGGGGGGATGTATCACTTACTGCTACTGTGTAACTTAAAATTCTTCAGGTCACTGCTCAATTTTTGACCTCAAGTTGTTCTCACTTCTTCAAAGCTGTCTTGGGCTCTATCAATTTTTGCATCATGGAGAATTAAAAAAGGGCCATTTCAGGGATGGACAAATCTCAATTGCATCCTATATTAATTTACACACATTATAACTGGAAATGTCCCCTTGCATTGCTGCCTTGTAGGTCCTGACATTTGGTTATTATATCAATGGAATAATTTTATAATCAATGGGCCAGATTCATGGGTACTCTCAGGCTGTTTTGCATGACACCACCGACATAAAGCAGCCATAAACTTGATTAAAGTGAATGATTAAGCTGTACCTGCAGCTGCTTTACATCACTAGAGCACTGCAAAGCAGCTAGAGCATACTAGTGAATCTGGCCGCAAAGCTGCAGCTAGTAAAGGTGTCCCTTAGAGATGAAATCACATCTAATGAAAATCACTTCTCCACCTGTGCAGGTACTATCATTTATCAGCAGGCATATTTATTATTATCTAAATATGAATTTACTCTAGAATATATTACAATGAATTTGCCAAGGTGCAAACAGGAGAATATTGTGAGCACACAAAGTCTTAGGACCTGCTTGGGCTTTAAGGCTATTTCATCAGACTGGCGATGGACTTCCAAAAACTTGCTGCCTGAGCCCAGTGTGACACAAGAAAGATGCAGCCACTAGCCCGCCTGGACAGAAGCAGTGTCCAAGCCCCTTCACTAGCCCTTGCTGGGCTCTGTGTTCCTGTCTTCCTGCTCTGGGACGGTTTGTGTCAAGAGCAGCACCAGTCTCCATGAGTCCTTGTGCACAGGTTAATGCCTGATTATGTTGTCCCAGAGTGAAGGTAGAGGCAGTTAGTTTGCTTTCAGCTTGCTTGCTTGCTTTCCATCCCAGGCCTCTGTGTGGGCACAGGGCAGGACACAGTCTTACTGTTCTACTGTCAAAGTGTAAAGGCAGACCACATCTGCAACCCAAACATCTTGTCAGTATCCCCTTGTATGATACATTTTAAACATCTGTACCTGCAAAAATTAAACACAGATTTTCATGCAACATCAGTGGCTTCAAATACACAAGACAATGCTTTGCCCCAAGCCTTCAGCTCTTTTATCCAGGACAACCAGCTTTGACTACTTTTTTTTCCTCATTTAGATCTCTCTGCTACAGATTCTGTGGCACCTTCTGTGGCATGTCAGAAGCCCATATGCCAGCTGACATCATGCTGCAGCGCTAATACGTATTGACACATGTTTATCCCTACATGGTGGGCACACTCAGCTGTACACAAGTGGGTCATTGGTGGCACAGGTTTGATTATATTATTTAGTACCCTCCTTCAGGGCAAAATGCAAAGCAGCTCTGAGATAAGCTCAGGAATAAACCTCCATTAACACCTTCTCTATATGCACATATGTGTTTAAATGCATGCTCAGGCCAAGATATTTCAGGGAGGTAGAACACTGAGCATTAAATTAAGGTTTTATTATTAAACAAACAAAAAAATCATCCCACTCTAAGCCTTGCAAGCTCTTCCAGCATAAAGGCACCAAAATGCCACTGCAGACAGCACAGATCAGAAGTCTCACATATGACTGCTGACTCTTCTGATTTCTGCAATGACCCCAGACTAATGGAAGCAACCACTGGCAAAGCTAAGGGAGCACTGAACATTTCATTAAAGGCTAATAAGAATGGTCAGGAAAGAAGGTGAGAATGTATCTCTGTGCTGAATGCCCTCCTTTCCTTCCCCCAGGCTGGTGACAAGAGGAGCACAGCATATTTTCTGAGGGTTATCTCAAATTTAATGATAGCTTTGCAGCTTGCATTCCAACAGTCTGATTCAAACCTTGATTACACCAATTTCCCCCAGAGTGACTGCATCAAACTCAAGAATGTTACTCCTGATTTACACCAGTGTGAACAAAGTAAAAAATCAGGCCCTGGGCTTTTTAGTTCAAAAGAAAGCATGCGGCAGGAGAGCAAATGTTCCAAAGGAAACCTGTAAATACCCCAAATTAGAATTATCTGTATCCCAACCAATGTTTCTACAGCCCACTTCTAATGCCTTAATCCCTGGGAACAATAATTTTGCTTCAGCCTCCTGTCCCTCCTTCCCCTACTCACGCTTCTGAAACGAACTAGAGGCCAAATTCTGCACTGACTCATTTTGCCTGCAAAACCCAATGATTTCACACGCAGCCTACAAAAGGCACAAATTAGGGAAGAGAGTCACTCCCAAAGCCTCTGATGCAGTCTTTTCTGCCTTTCCTGGCTTCAACTCACGATCTGCTTGTACCACACTTTTAATACACAGCGAGGGAAGGAGGATGGGAAGCATACTTGGTTCCTAAAGGAGAGGTGCCGGACGGGGTCCTCAGCTGCCAGGGAGATGCTGCTGAGCAAGATGAAAAATAGGATCAGGTTGGTGAAAATGTTATCATTAACGATTCGATGGCAGTGGACACGAAACCTGCAAGAGAGAGGAGAGGCACAACTTTATCTCTCAGAGAACAGCAAGACCTGGGAAACATTCCCCCCTCCTCTTTTGCCAGCAGGACTGGCCCTGGAGGATTGTTCTGCAGAGCAGCTTCCCTCTGCCCCAGCAACAGGAGAACGATGGGCCCAGGCAGCTGTGCTTGGCCCTGCTGGATGCTGGGCAGCCTCGGCTCTCCATTTCATGCAGCGATGCACACGGCTGCCTGCAAGACTCATGCTCGATGTGTTTGAATGGAGAACAGTCACTCCTTCCTGACAGAGCCCTTTGTGATATAGATATGGTCTGAAACTTATCAACCCCAAATTATATCCCTTGCTTTCATTCACAGAACCATTCGGGAAAGCAGCAGCAGAAGGCTTCAGGGTAGCCAATGTCTTCCTGACCTGGGGCTGGAGTGTCACTGAGCAGGAGCTATGGCGGATCTACCTTGCTAACAGGGCCCAGACCTGACCAAATGGATATAGGGCATGCTGGCATTTGCAAAGGGCTTCTGGGAGGACATCCTGTCACGCAGGGTGTCTGCTAAATGTCAGCCCAACATAAAGTGCTTGGTGCTCTTAGTGGGAAACTAGCAGGTAAAGAAGTAGCAGCCTCCCATCCAACAGCGGTATGCTTACTGGAGACCATTACAGCACCTTCTATACGTTAGCATCAGGATACAAGGAGTTAAACCTCATAACAGTCCTATGCATAATTCTAGAGGCACTTCATTAATCTATTTAGCTCTACTTTTGGCTGTTAAGCCTACGAGCCCCTAATATAGCAATTTTACAGATGACTGCAGAGGTTAATGTACTTCTTCAACAAGTGACAGTGGGTGGGTGGCAAAGCTGGCACTAGAGTCCATGAATCCCAATCATCATCAGTCCCTCCCTGTTGCACATACCCAAGCAGGAGTGGCACAAGCCCTGCTGCAGAAAGACTAGCTTTGAATTCAGCTGTGCCTTTACAACCCTGCCTTACTTCAGGGCTATGTTTGGAGGCCAAGTCTACAAGGAAGATATTGGGATACACGGTAGTCCACAGGCCACTGGGCAGTCAGCTCATTTCTGCACCTTTGGAAAGATATATTGCCCTCTGTCATAGCTCAGCCCTCCACTTACAGTACTGGTCTCACACATCCGTGTTGCAAAGACAAGTGGGACAATGTGAAGCCACATTGCAGGAGCCCAAGGGAAGAGTGAGAGAGAAGAATTATTCTTCTCAGCCTCCCCCTCAGAGCTATGGACTCTCATCCTCCTCCCCCCTTTTCTTCTATGCTTGTTCTTGATGTGTAGGAATGAGCAGAGATACGTGAACTCCCTACTGGGAGTGGATTTTGAGCAGCCATTAGGATAGAAAGCTCCTACCTCACGCTCAACTGATTGCACGATGGCTTGCTTGCAATTTGGACCTGAATATGTTGGGGAATTCCAATTACTGACTTGCCTCCAAGTCCCTTATTTCTGAAGCTTTCATGATTTGTGTCTTCAATCAACCTTGCAGGTGCCATGAACTCCCATTGAATATTGTCAGGGGGCTCCCTACAGTTGTGCTTTCATGAGGATTTCATGCCAGGGCCTTTAAAAGACAGAGTGGTCAAAGGAGGTCTCTGATATGAACTACTGGAAGGGAGCTCTGCACCACGTAACCTTTGGGGCCCAGTGTGAAAGGGGTACCTGCTCTCCGCCTCCTTGTTCCAGGTAAGCAGTCTCTTAAATACCTGTTGTTAGGACTGAAGATGAAAAAAGCACTGGCATCGGGCATGGGCACAGCCTTTTCCTTGAGGTGCAGCTCAGACATTGGGCGAGGCCGAGGGCCGACAGGCATCTCAGGTTCTTCCTCATCTTCCTCTGCTGCAAGAAACATTTTTGTCTTTTAATGCAAAATAAAACCCATTCTGGAGTGCTGGGGCATTTGTCTCTGTCATAACTAGAGATAAAAACTAAGAATCATTGAAGTAGAATGATGAAAGCTTGAAGTTCCTCGTCCACTTGCTTTCTCCAAGGCAGCATCTGCTGCCCGGCGCTCTCCCTGGCAGACATTGGTCTAGTCTTTGTGTAAAACCATCAATGCTGGTAAACCCACAATATCCTCAACAACAGCCTCCTCAGATCCTTCACTGTCCCTTCTGCAAAAAAAATTTCTTCTAATGGCTGACTTGAACCTTTCTTGCTATGGTCTAAATCCATTATCTATTTTCCATGGACACAGAAAACAGAGAATTCCCTTCCTCTTGCAGAAGGCTATTATATACTTAAGGACCATTATTATGCCTCTGCGAGGATTTCTGGTTCCTAAAGCAAAACAGCAACAGTCTTTCCTGAGGTGCTGTGTTCCCTAGGTCTCTGATCATTCTTGCTGCTTTCCTCCAGATTATCTGTAGGATTAACCTGCAGTTGAGGTTTTAGTGGTGCTGAGGAGAGCTGGATTACTTCTTATATTTTATAATACTATCTTCCTGTTTAAATGTCCTTCATGGGCACTTCTTTTCATTACACTCTGGCATTAGTTTGCCACCAGTTTCTGATTTGCACAAAGCACAAATTATTTATGACAGAATGGCTGCTTAGCCTGTCACTGCCCCCTCTGCATTTGTGCTGCTGACTATTCCCAAGAGTGGCACTTTGACCTCATCCTTATTGAACTGCATCTTATTTTCTTCAGACCATTCCTCCAATTTATCAAGATCTGTTTTTCTCCTCTTTGTAAGGCTCTCCATGGAGCCACTGCCACATCTGGGATTGTGTCTGGATGAGTGTGCATATGGCACAGAGCAAACATGGAGCATGGGCACCTTGACTTACACCAATCAGAAATTCTTAAAATTGTGTCTTTTCATAATTCAGTGGGGGGAAGATTGAAAGGGCAGGAGCAAGGCTGCAACTCTCGAACCTGATGCCTATGGAGCAGATCTCCAGGCACTGTGCAGATCAGTGAGCACCCTCAAGGAAAAAAATGCAGAGATGGGGACTAAGTGGTATGTGAAAGAGAACCCTCTACCTTTGAGGATTTCTTCTACCTGCTGAAGTCAGATGCTGTTTTGTAAATGACATGACAGTATTTTTCTCTTTTAAAGATCCTAATCTTCTAACTTAACCAGATAGACAGGAAAAAATATTTTTAAGAAGGGAGCCTGACATGTTAGATGCAACTGATTTATCTTCCAGCCAATGCAAAGGAGGAAACTCTAGTTAAAACGTTTATATTAAGTCCATAAAGTGAGATAAATTCCAGGAAGAGCCTGTTCCTTTAGGGTCAGGTACTGTACTTGATCTAGTAATGGACACATCAGAAAGAACAGATGAATCAGCAGAGATCCTAATCTTGATGTCAGAGACAGGAGAAAAGTGGCCTTTTCAAGGCATGCCATTATTGCATGCAAATAGGATTCTTTCTTTACACTTCTAGTAGCAAGAGTTCAGCTCAAATTCACTTGATAGATTTTTGCATAAATGTTTGAGCTGGTACATAGAGTTTGTACTTTTTAAGCCAGTCTATTTTTTAACAGCTCAATTTTATATTGTAATATACTTTATAATACTCTTTCTACAGTCTTTATTAATTAAAGAAACATTCTTTCAGAAATACTTTTGTGCATGGTACTGGTAAAATGAGTTAATGCTCATATTTATTTAATATTAAAATACTTTGCACTGGCATCTTTTATCTACAGATTTCAGAGTGGGCTGACAACGAGCGAAGTAAGCAAACTCTTTTTCTTCTTTAACAGTCCAGAATACCGATGCCCATGATCACATGATATTTGAGAGCTCTTACTTAAAAAGTCTAGTATTCTGAGTACCTGTTCTGTGCCTTCACTTTTTCTTTTAGTCAGAGGAATGCTTAAAAAAACACTTTGAAATGGGTATGGAACAATGCCTCAGGAAAATGGACTCTTAGCAGAAGGATCAGCCCCGTGAATACCATAAAGAACATTGTTCCTCACCTCTTTTTCTTGTGTCTGCCATACAGCAAGAAATATATTAATGATTCTGGCGACCACATACCTTCAGACTAGAAAACACATTCAGTTCCTCAGCCATAGATAAAGAATAATGTTCTAAATATTTTTCATTTAAAGTAGGGTCTAGGGCACAGAAGAAAGGAAACCCTGAGGCGCAAATACACAAAGAATAATATGATTACAGCCTCAGCTCAGGTCACTACCTAAGCTATCTACCTGCATATAGAAACAGTAGGTTGCACAGTTGCTAGCATTCGAAGAAGCAAAGGTCAACATGGTATTCACAGATGGGCTGGGCAGGACACCAGCTGCAATCCAACACTTGTTCTTTGACTGTTTTCTATATCTAAGGTATTTTAATGTTTAGAAAGTGACCCTTCTAGTCAAGCTTGCCATGAAATCATAAAGAAACATGACTCAGAGCTGCCAAGTTCAGAACTAGGTTTGAACTCTCCTGAAGTTCAAGGAAATTCAAATCTGGGACTGTCATCTTAAATTATGCTTCATTAGGATAGTGATGTCCTTTGGTTGTGAAGCCAAAAGCACACACAGGCTACAGTGCAGCATCAGTGAGAAATTCAATGAAGAGGATTTTTTTTTTTTTTTACTGTACAAACACCAGAACTCTTGTGTAAGGACATTGCTTTGCTTCAAGCTCCCATGAATCATCCCAAGCTTTTACCTCCCTCTGACATTCTGAATTCTTCGTCTGTTTCTGTACTAGACTGCAAGACTAGCTCCCTGTCTTCCTATAACAAACATATCATCATAATAATCCTTCTAGTGTACACAAATCTCTGGAAGAACTAGTCTCTCCTTCCAACAAAGAGGATAGGTGATCTGATGAGCTGCAAGTACACAGAGTATTCCTGGGGCTAAAAGCAACACTGTGTAGCAAATAGAGTCAGAAGATATTCTTGAGAAAACTGGTTGAGGCAGTGGAAACAAATAGGAGATTGAGCGCGGTATGTTGAAAGAATAAAGGGAAAACAAATGAAGCCACCATTTCAAGTTGTTTCTGAACACTGGGTTAGGGTGAAGGATGTTTTCAGAGGATGGAATCGTACACTGCCATGGAAAGGTCACAGGCATTAACAGCTTAAATCATAAACAGAAAATAAGTAGAACCAGTTGACTGCATCTAAGAAGCAACAGCATGCTTCACTCAAAGCACATCTGAAATGGATCCACATGCAAGTGGGCAAGAAAAGATGTGTTCTCAGATGGGCCCTATATGGCTGCATGGCATCTCCTGTACCACAGCTGCACCGATCAGCAATCGGCAGAAGGATTCTGGACTGGTCAGATGGCCACAAGGCAATTGGGCAGGGCTACATGTGGGGATTGGGAAATTCTTGCTTATTAATGCTGTGGAAACCCTTTGGGCCTTGTTCCCCAAAACTGACTACACAAGGCAGATGTGACATGCCACATCAGCTCAGAGGGCCTTGGTGTTTCTAAGATTTATACAGCAGAATGGAGTAGATGACCACGGTAAATCTGATCTAACAAGGGATTTACAAAACTTTACTGCCTCTGAGCCTTATGGTCGACTTCCATGAACTCTAAAAGAAGTGGTCAGGTAATTTTGTGAGCTGTTAGAGATCAGCTTCACTCTTCACAAAGAATTGATAAACAATTCGGGGAATAGGCCTGTTTAGAAATGGCATCATACAATACCAAATAACCAAAATGCTGTCCCTTTGCATTTCTAATAGGAGACAGGAGAAAACCTGACCATCCATTCAAATTTTAGGTTCTGTTCAAAAGTACGCCAAGCCAGGGATTGGCACCCCAAGGCAGGAGTTAAAAGTGTTTGTACTTAATTTTCTGCACTCTAATCCTATGCACAGCTGCAGATAAAACATCTATGACACAAATTGTAGATGTAGTTTTTGTCAAATAGTTCACATGCCAGACTATTTCTAAGCTATCCACAGAAGGTAACTAAAACACAATTCTATTATCAGTAGGCTTAAATTTGATATACAGGTGACTGTACCTTCACGTGAAAAAAATGTAATGGTCTGCAAATCCAAGCCAGCTGAGAAACAGAAACAGAACTGTATCAAGCTGTTTTAATTTGTTCTTCTGTCTAAAGACTCCCACAAGCCCCTTAGCAACCGGGGATGTGTGTCCAGTAAGTGCCTGTGCCTATAGATGTGCTGGGAAGATTAAAGCCAGAGTGATCTGCTCCAGGCAATGTTAAAACAGTATTGCATGGTGTTGGAACCATACTCTATTCCTGATAAATGGGTTATAAATATTGATGAATACAAGTATAGCAAATGTGGGGATTTTTTGTACTGAACATCAAATGCAATGGACAGTTTTCCTTTTTGCTTGTCTGAAACACTTTGTCCATCTATTTAAAATGAACTATTGTGCCTTTTTTTACCCTATCACACCAACCTATTATCAGACATTTATTAGGAATCATGGAATAGAAGAGAATGTGGTTTATTACCTATTACAGCCTGTTACATAATCACAGAAACGCAGAAGAGCAGAGCAGGAAAGGATCACAAAAGGCCCTCTAGTTCATGCCTCTGCTAAGACAGGATCAACTAATTATTATACCTAAGTATTTTCTGGCAGATGTTTTTCTGACCTGTTCCTAACAACATTCAGTAATGCTGGGCTTCCACAACCATCTTCATGATCTTTTCTAGCCTCACCATTAGAAAATTCTCCCCTGGTGTGAATCTTAAATCTGTTACTTCTTCATAATGGAGATAATACCCCTCCTACCTGTAACAGGCTTTTATGCATTTGAAGATGTTTCTCCTACCTTTCCTAGCTCAAACGACCAAAATTCTTTGAATCTTAGTTGTTGCTTCCTACTAGCATTGTTTTCACCATGCTCTTCTACACTTCTTCCAGTTCAGCCCCACTTCTAAGCAGAGCACCCAAAATGAGATGTGATATCCCAGCTGAGACCTTATCAATGGTGAACAGAATAAAACAATTGCTTTGCTCTGATTAGCTTTCACTGGCCAGTTAGAAGAAACCCGTAACTGGACTAAAGGGTCATGTTTTCACTGTTTATAAATCTCACTACTTGCTTGCCCTTTGAAAGACAGCAAAATGTTGTTGGCACCTGTCGAGCTTGTGATTACAAGATTCAGATTCTTTTCTCAAGGACTGTTACCTAACTAGCTGTCACCTAAGATCCTTTATTTGTGAGTTGTTTATTCCTGTCTATGTGTAGAGCCTGGCACTTTCAATTTTATTTAGACCATTTATCCAGTTTCTCAAGAGCTCTTTGAATTCTAATGCTGCCCTCCAGCATGCTTCCCGTCCTTCCTAGCTTTATGTCATCTGCAAATGTAATAAGCATATTTCCTCTTCCATCATTCAGGTCATTAACAATGAACTGAACTGAACTCGGGACAGACTCTTGGGTTGTAGAACCTCACTTGGGCCATCACTACTCTCCACATAAAGGGTCTGACCAATTTCTCTCTCAATCATCTAGACTGTGTTTTTCCAGCTGGCTTATGAGAATGTTATAAGAGACAGTCAGAAGCCCTAGCAAAGCTAAAGAATATGACATCTACTTCTTTTCTCCTGTCTACAAGTCTTGTCAGCCCCTTTTAGAAGAAAATAAGGGTAGTTTGACGTGATTTGTTCTTGGCAAATCTATGTTGGCTGCTAGTCATCTCCTTATCTTGCAGTCATATAGTTTGTTTAGTCATTTGTTCCAGCACTTTTCCAAGAATGGAAGTTGAACTGACTAGCTTATAATTCTTCTGCTCGAACCCCACCTCCCATTCAGGATCTCTTGAAGAAAAACTCCTTGAAGTTCTGAGATTTCTTCAACCAATGTTTTAATTATCTGAGGATGAAGTTAACTAGGTCCAACTGACTTGAAAACTAGCCTAACTAATGCTCTAGCTTGTTTTTTTCCAATTCTAGGCTGAGATCTTATGCCTTTAGAGTTATGTTAATAAGTCACACTGTCCTTTTTGATTAGACAAAAGTGCAAAAAGGCATTCAGCACTATGACTTTCATGAGTATCTGTTGTGAGTCTCCTTTGATCACTAAGGACTGAAAAAATAAACTGAAAAAAAAGTCATACATACATTTTCATATACAGAGATTTGTATATGATTTGATTTGGTTCTCTGTAAGGTTCTGTATTTCGAAACACAAAGTCAAATACAGAGCTTTACAGAGAACCAAATCAAATACAACTAATCAGTATAGGGACTGCAAAGGACCAAGTCCACACCTGTGCAAACACAGGCAAGTACATCATCCTGTCCTGTCATGAAAGCATTATGTGTTCAGCATTGTTATGGTTTAATCCCAGCCAGCAACTAAGCACCACGCAGCCACTCACTCACTCCCCCCCCCATCCAGTGGGATGGGGGAGAAAATTGGGAAAAGAAGTAAAACTCCTGGGTTGAGATAAGAACGGTTTAATAGAACAGAAAAGAAGAAACTAATAATGATAATGATAACACTAATAAAATGACAAACAGTAATAATAAAAGGATTAGAATGTACAAATGATGCGCAGGGCAATTGCTCACCACCCGCCGACCGACACCCAGCCAGTCCCCGAGTGGCCATTCCCTGTCCCCCACTTCCCAGTTCCTAAACTAGATGGGATGTCCCATGGTATGGAATACACTGTTGGCCAGTTTGGGTCAGGTGCCCTGGCTCGGCATGAGAAGCTGAAAAATCCTTGACTATAGTCTAAACACTACTGAGCAACAACTGAAAACATCAGTGTTATCAACATTCTTCACATACTGAACTCAAAACATAGCACTGTACCAGCTACTAGGAAGACAGTTAACTCTATCCCAGCTGAAACCAGGACAAGCATACATGCTAACACAATTTGGCTTTATGTGCATTAGCAACTGGAGCTTTGTCAAATCAGGGGTAAGAGGAAGAAAGTATATACCTGGTGCTTCTGTTGTGGGATATGGGCTCTTTTCTTCATTTTCATTGGGCTGATAATCATCCACGTTGATCTGACAGAAATGGAAGGAGAAGCAGCAAAGCCTTTGTCAGACAAGCCAGAGGGTTTTCATTCCCTCAGAAACCCAAGCTGTTCATGCCATCACTGCACAGAGTGTGCTGGCTGGCAGCAGACCTTACCTTGGTAGCAGGCGGGGATTCTCCATCAGCAGTGATTGATTTCAGTTCAATTTTCTCCTCCTTTGTCTCCTCCTCCACGGCTGTTTTTTCCATCTCCTGTTTCTTTTCGGGACTAGCAGTCCTAACAATTTTACAAGTTAAAAAGCAAAGAGTTACAAAGGTGGAAAGCTGTTTCCCTTTCAGGAACTTCATGTAGTACAGCGCACACCGTGAGAACGATCGGCTGGCTGGTACCTCCATTCTGAGTCCAGCTTACATACCAGCGGCTCTACCATGTCCTCATCTGCAGGCAAAGGCAGAGACTCTGCTCTAATTCTGTATACCATCCTTTTATTTTATAGCTTTCTCAATGGCATGTGTTTGTGTGTGTGCATGCGCATGTGGGGGAAGTACGTGCCTGTGCGTTTGTGCACACGAGTATTCTAGATCTGTCAGTAGAGATCTCTTTGTTCACCCAATGAGAAAGGCATGAACCATTTTCAAGCCATATCTTGTGGACTTCTGCTAGGTTGCCTGCAAAGTTTAGCCCCTCGCTGCACTCCCAGAGCCAGGGAAACCTGCTGACTCTCATGCAGGACAAAGCAGAAAGATCTGCACAAGAGATCCCCTCCAAGCAGTCTGGAAGACAGTGAATAGAAATAACCAGTTAAGGAGAGGCTTCCCCGCTGTTGGCAGCTGGTAATGACAGAGAAGCTCTACATCCAGCTCGTGCTTCCTAAGTTTGCAGAAAAAAGAGAAGAACAGCATGTGGCCTCAAAAGAGAAGGAAGCTGCTGAATCTTGTCATGGCAACAATAGTCGGAAAACATGCCTTGTGGTCCAAAGCAATGGGAAGGTAATAGGGAGATTCAAACAGGATTGTAACATTGACACCATATCCCACTCATTCTCTGCTGATGCCCTGAAAGTTCATCAGTCACTCAGACTTCCTTTCCTCTGCTCACATCGTTGCAACTGTGGGGACTCCCAGCTCATGACACCTTCCTGTCCTTTAGTTTGAATTCTTTTACATAAAAAATTACATATACCTAATAATATATATAACTATATTAATCACATATATATAATCTATACACACCTACAGAGGAGTTATGCATATATATTACATATACACACATACTTACTTGCACATATATATGTACATAATGTGTGTAAATATGCTCACAGGAATGCATGCATATGAGTGTAGATAGGTGTATGCAAATGGATTTACCTAGCTAGCTTTTTCCTTTCTTTTTCCTCTTCCTCCTCTTTCTGTGCAGATGTTAAACTCTCAGCATCAGCAAGGTTGTCCACAGCAATGGCCAAAAATACATTCAGCAGGATATCTGTTTGTGTGCTACTCAAAGAAAATGGGCTTTGGAAACTGCAGAACAACATTATACTAAAGGTTTCTTAATTGAAAATTTTTAGCAACTTGTCATCAGATTTCTTGGATTTTCCAAACTTCCATTTCACACAAATGTTCAGGATGTGCATATCCAGCATCTACAAACCTACACCTTCCATCCAAATGGGTAACACATTGTGTGAGGTTTCCAAAATTTCACAGCAGAATGACTGATATAAAACATCTAGGTCCAAACTTATATTTTAGTTTCTGATTTCCCCAAAGGGTCTCGCTTTGTGCAACAAATCCCACTGAAGATAAGGGAAGTGCTGAACACTTTGCATCTTTGACAGCTTAGGTCACTTTTATTAAAGCACTCTTATTTTCAAGAGTCTCATACCATAAGGCACCTGGGCTTTCCAGTTTTGGCCTACTTACTTGAGTTGAACAACCTCATTATAGGTATTCCCACAGACATGAGTGGATTTTATGGACAGCAAACATAGCACTTTCATTAGCATTTCTGAGGCAACCAAAAAGAAATTCATTTAGTCTGGGCACTGAAAGTTGAGCTGACAACTCTGCCATCTCCTAGCAGAGGGTCCATGCATGGCCAGTTGTGCCCATGTAGCTGAAGGGCAAGGAATCACAACTGTTTTCTTGTCTTGCCAGTCAGTGTTCAGACCTCATGTTACAAATCTGAGCATCAGCTTCCTTCATAAATTTCTTGAGAGTGGGTCTTATTCTACCATAATAACTTTTAAGTAAACCTCAGTGCAAGGCTTAATCTAGAAATACAGCCACCCCCCTCCCTGGGCTCCAGGGTCTAATGGCTCCAAAGTCAGCCAGCATGTAGAGCTGGCTCACATTTTCCTCTGCAGTTCACACGGAGATCCAAATTGTAGCTTTTTTAAGCTGTTAGGCAGACTGCCTGCCTTGACCTTCAGATAAGTGGAATTGCACCATCTCACTTTGAAGAGAGGGCATGGGTCAACTGAAATGTCAGATAACAGGGTTTGAGAGATCTGAATTATGAGGAAAGGCTGGAAGAGCTGGGCTGAGACTACAAGGTGGCTTTATAGAAGAATCAATATAAAAAGAAATGTCACCTCTGACATAGGAGGGCCATCTATTAGGGAAGCAGAAACTAAACATGAACAAATTTGGAGCAAACTGAGATATGGAACAGAACCATAGCTCTGTGTTATATGCAAATTCCTGTGAAAAGACACTCACAGCCTAATCATGCAATGTGCTTTGTACCTCCTGGGATATGTACAGTGCCCTCACTTCACCTTGAAGCCAGAGAGAACTGAAGTTACTTAACACCAGCACAGGCTGGAAGATAACAGAGCACACGACTTTCTGTTTGAAGAATACACAAATTGCAGTAACTGAAATGGAACACGGTTCCTGTTAGTTTATACATGAATTAATATATGATCTCACCTAAATCAATTATGTCAAACATATGTTACTGCTATTACAGCATTTGTATATAGCATATTGTAGATTATACATATTTTTTATTCCACATAAGGCTTGCATGAAAGCACATGGAATATGTTACTGAAAAGGCAATTAAAGCAAAAATATGCAGTAAGTACAGTAGGTACACACAGAGATTGATTTCTGGAGAAGGCAGGAAAGAAAAACCTATGAGAGAATTAAGGGGAATGTAAAATAAAACCACTAAACATGTAAAGATACTAAATAAAAGCTAGCATGTGGAACTGGCAAGTAGCTGGCTCTCACAACTGTTTATATACCTTAGCACTAGCTAAAATTAAATAAACTTGTTTAACTTTTGGAAGTGCAAAGCCAAAATTCAGACCTAGGGAGAAGGTAAAATTGTAAGGTACATTCTGACATAACAAAGTAGTAAAGGGTGGCTTTAAATTCAGCCCCAATTGGAGAAAAGAGTAGCATCAAAGGATACAGTTTCCACAGATGAAGAGGATGATGAAGTAAATACAGACCAACATTCCTGGAAAAGAGGGGCCGCCATAAGCCATGATCCCATCATACATCACCGAATTCCAGTCCTCCCCAGTCAGGATCTAAATGACACATTCCCACCAATAAGGGATACAGTGTTAGACCACACAGAGAATTTGAAAACCCCATTAACACAAAGATATCTACTGTCCTAGAGAACACCCCCTCCCCCAGGATGTCCGGAGACTCTGGCTGTGTCCATCTAGAAAATGAAAAAAAAAACCAACCAAACCCCCCAAAACCCCCCAGAACAAGGAGAATGCAAAGAGGGCCTGTGCTCAAAGTGTAAAAAAACCCCAGATGTCCCCTTGAAGATGATGGCTGAAGCCAAATGGCTCTCCCAGACAACTCTGTTCAAGTCTCCCCACCTCTCCCAGTCATTTCCCTCCCACATGTTTGTTGTTTCAGACAAGCTGCATAACCTATAGCACTGAAGACAGCCCTCAGCACAGCCCTCCCTGCCACTTCCCTTCACCTTGCACATGAAATCATGATCCTGATGCTCTTGGTTGATCACTTCCCAAACTGCAGTCAGCTTAAAGGCCATTTGATTAATTCTCTGGTGCCGCGAGCAGATATTTGTTCCCCAGTAGCGTGGGAGGGGGAAGGACAGCTGCAGCATTGGGGTTTGGCATGCAGGTGCTGCCCTGGGACATGGCAATGGCCATTCTCTTGTCCTACCCTGCTAAGACCTGGTGGCTTTAGCTTTGGTTCCCCACTTTGGAGGGAATACTCCTGTGCTGGCAGCACAGTGTGGCACCTTGCTCCTGACGCTGTTAGCCTGATGTCCAGTCTTGGGACTGTCAGGCTGCAGGGGAAGGGTGCAGGACCTGCTCTCTGTCTCACCCCGTGTAAACACAGTGTGTTGGCCCCATTGGGATCACTCTTGCTCTTACCTGAAACACAGTGAGGAGGGACTGGGGGAAGTTGTCGAATGTACTCCTCCTGGTCTGCATCTCATCGAAGTTAAACTTGCCCCCAAAGAGCTGCATCCCCAGGAGTGAGAAGATGATAATGAAGAGGAAGAGAAGCAGCAACAGGGAGGCAATGGAGCGCACTGAATTCAGGAGCGAAGCCACAAGGTTACTCAGGGAGTTCCAGTATCTGGGAGAGAAAATAGAGACAGTTAAATTTCCTTCAATCCAAGACAGGTGCTCATGGACTGCACAGGATATTGGCTCCGGCTGCCTTCTGCGTATAAGCAGGCATTTCCAGACACCCTGTTAAGCAGTGAATCATTGATGTGCTTCCCTAAGATAATGAGACCTACTGCAGCTAATGAGTAATTTTACTACCACACGTGTACATACACAATTCCCTCCACCCCCCACCCCATATGCACACCCAGAAGATTATTGCAGCAGTCTCCATCTAAGGCTCTGCAAATCTTCTATCAATATACGGTGATTAGTTCTTGCTGCTTCAGTGAGTTACATTCTAACCAACCTCATTACAACACTCACAGATGTTATGGCAGCCAGAATACCTCACTCCAGAGAATGGCCTGTAATAACTAACAAGAGCAGATGGGGAAACAGTTTGGATGCAAATACAAACTTGTCCAAAATCTGGTGTGTGTGAGTATGTGCTTGGGCTCACTCACAGATAGAGGTTGCTAAGCTTTCTGGAATTGAAAGAAATGAGAAAGATATTAAAGGTCATTTTACATGGACCCTAAAAGAAGCTCCAGATCTACATCCATAAAGTCCAGAGTTTCTTTTGCTCTTGGAAGAGCACATCATCACTGCTTTTTTTTTTTTTTGCTATCAAACTCACTATACTTCCTCAAGTAGGCTACAGAACATTTTGGAAGGGCTTCATTCAAGAGAGAGGATAGCTAAGACCTGTTCTTCCAGAGTATTCAGGCTTGTGCTCATATCAGACTGATGTATGATGCACAGAAAGGATCTTCTTGCCCTTGTGGTCCCACTTTAGGGTTCAAAGATGTGAGCAGCATACTCTGCTGCAGCGTGTCAGTTTGCTTGCATTCTTTGCCAGCCTGTAGAGTAGCCACGTGTTGGAAAAAGGCTTCAGAAAAAATTGCTAAAGAATCCACCACATCACCCATAAAGCAGCTCCCACTTTGGCCTTGCATCTGCTTGACCACTCCTAGTCTATGGCTTAGCTGGTCATGACCACTTCTCTTTTGTGCAGTTTTGAGTCTGACAGAGCTTTCAGACTGGGCTGAAGATTAGCTGTCATCTTCCAATCACTTCATTTTGAATGCACATTACTAGCAAGCTTCAACAGCCGTCACAGGTCAGCAAGCCAGTAATGTTTGCCTGTGATCTCTAAGTCTTCCTTCTAGCATCATCTCTTGTGGCCTACCACCATGCTTTGAGGTTCCACCATGGCCAACATTCTCCACTCCCTTCTCCCAAAGCCCATAACATTGAACCTTTCTTTCCTTAGAGGACTCTGAGTTTCCAGCCATGTTTTCCTTGGAGACAAAAGTTCCACTTGAGAGGGATGGCAGACATGTCTAGTGCTCTCACTCTTTTGAGGAAGCCTGATCCTTCAACGCACAATTTTTTTCTGAAGGTAGTGTAGTCATTAGAGACAAGGGTTCTTAAAATCCCAGTTAATTTAATATTTTTAAAGTGTCAGTGTGAAAAGAAGACTTTTCTTGTCCCATGGAAGACAGGAATGTTTGAGCAGCCCAATCGCTTTATGAAGGTTAGCAATCTGATCTGCAGAGGGACACTGCCATGTCCTCTGAAGTTCAGCAACTGGTTCATCTCCAAGGGCTGAGCTTCAAAGAGAACTGTGATGTTTTCCCTCCAGCCCAGCTTCAGCACTTCAGAGAAAACTAGAATGCTTTAAAGTTTAACTGCAATTAAAGAGATGAGCAATGAAAAACTACAGAGCAAAGGTAAGGGCATGGAAACTGTGGGCTCAGTGCCACCAAATACCCGCACTGAATGTGCAATGTAACAGCTCGCTGTATTTGCGTTTATGCTTACAGCTCACATACTTTCACACTTTGGTAGGAAGGGAAAGTGACACAGGAAAAGGGAAAAATCCATTTCTGATGAAACTCAGAAACTAACTGACTTTAGCATTCTTAAACCAGAAACTGATGGGGTCCAGTATCTCTCTAAGTCTTCCAATGTCAGCCAGGACACACATCTTCTAGGTCTTTCTAGGAGTGCCCTTAAAAGGCATAAAGTGAAGCTGTTACACACCTGAATAGTCTCAGTGACTTTAAGCTTAAATGCCTTGCTATCTCAGAGAGCAACTGCACAGGCTTTCATCAGCCCTGCATTTCTTACAAATGGCTCAGTACCTGAGATTCAGTTTCTTACGTAACTATGAAACTTAAAGCAATTAACTGAGATGACATGGTGATAAGATCAGTGCTGTTTTATCTATGTACTGAGTGCTAGCTAGAAATACAGCACCATTAGAAAAGTAAACAAACCAATCAGGGGGAAAAAAAAGAGAAAAAGGAAAAGGGAGAGGATAAGGAAGGCTTGACTTGACTAGGATGTGAAAATAACAATTGTCTTATCTTAGCGTCCTAGAAGCCTGACCTGAGGTTACCATCTGCCACATTAGGTGGCTGCAGAACTAACATGAACACCCCCTCAAAATGAGATCTGGGGTTACTCAATGAAACATAAGGCTTTTACGTCAGGAACGGCTGAAGCCCAGACAAAGAAAAAGTCTCTCACTACTTCATCCTCTTTGGTTAATATACTACAAAGAAAAAACAGTTACAATGAATGTCACGGCACTGCTGGATGGAATCAGAGATTTTGGACCAGGCAGCATATAATGGGAGGTACAAGAGAAGCACTACTGCTGCCTCAGACTTATAGGGAAAGGAATGTGCTTCTTCACATCTCCCACTTGCAGATCTCAGACCCTTGAGGATGCTAGTGAATGAGGTACTGCAAAACCTCAGTGAGCAGGATGTGATTATGATCCCTGCTTCAAAATGGAGGAATGATGCAGAGAAGTTAAATGGTTTGTTCAACATCTCACACAAAAATCACTTGCAGAACTGGATTAGAACTTAATGAGTTCTTTTGTTCTCTTCCCTCTCCTCTCCATTGCCTTCCACTATGTCTTTATGGTACTGGCAATCACAGATGCAGAGCTTAAAACAGTAGCAACAGCTGGCAGTCTCATTGTAGGAAAGCTTCCCACACTGTTCATCCAATGTAAAACCACTTTGAAAGCAGGTACAAAAAAAAAAAGGTGCCCTGTCTCTCCTCCCTACAGTTAACAGTGATTTATCTAGTGGCAGGATTAGGTATAAAGTATCAAATTTCAGTACGCTGCTGCAAATAGATTGATTCATTTTTTAAGTATAAAGGACTAAATATAGGGATTTATAAAGCAGTAAAGGACTGTTTATAAAGAGAAAATAATTTGTTTTCTCATAGCAAAGGGAGACTTTCTGCACAGCCCTGTAAAAATTAGGGAGAATAAAACAAACAGATTATATTGTCTGCTTGTCTAATGTACAAGACTAAATGATTCTGAAGAGTATTTATAATTTTGGAAGGAATGTTTGCTCTTGAAATTCTAAATGTGGTTTCTAAAATGATGCATTGTTCATCTGATGGTGTCTTTATTTGTTTCTATTAGATTAGGGAGCTGCATTTGTGTTTTTCCTAGAAGTGTATCATCTTGACGCACCCAGAATTTGTTTGTGCTTGGTGTTTACCATGGAAAATCCATATAAATATATAAAGATTATCTACTGATATACTCTCACCAGAGTAATTCTCCTGCTTTGTGCCTTTTTAATGCCCTTGATTATCCCTATTTTCATGCCCACTGTATGTCCCCATGTCACTGCTCTTGAATATATGTTTGACATAAAACATTACACTATTGTCCCTCCTACCCTTCCCATCTTTCTAGGATTGTATCCTTCTGTAATATCATTGCACTCAGGTGGTGTATTCCAACAGTATTGATAATGTCGTCAATAAATCATCACTGTATTTAGAGCTGAGTGAATAATGGAAAAATTTGTATTTTACTGGAGAACATCAGAGGTAAAAGTTTTGCTTTAATTCCAGAATATTCTCTCCTGCAGTAAGACATGAGCGGGCCTAAAATACTGCTTTGGAGGCTTGTGCTAGGGCCTTCCACATGAGGGTGAACTTCACCCACGGAGGGGAAAAATCATGAAGAAAATGATGAATAATTAAAAAGCACAGATAAATCTAAGACTACTGCAACCTACTTGCCAATATTTTAGGAACAGGAAAGAAGGCAAAATCCGATTAATACATTATTCATTATGACTTATTCCTCAGCTCTGTGCTTTACACATAGACCCATGTACAAATTGCAGGAGACATTCCAGGTAACATTTGCTTCCATGAAAAATTGTATTTTAGTTCTGCTGCAGAATGAAGGTAAATAAAACTAGTCCTACTGCTGGTTGGTTCCAACATTACACCTCTGCCAGAAGCTTTAGGAATATTTGAGTACTCCAATAGCTCAAGCTTCCTAAAATATTAATGATATTCTCTCAGCGTTTGCCTTTCTATTACAGAATTCTCTTAGCTAGATTATATATTTTGTGTAAGAATGGAGAAATGTCTTGAAAAAACAATGACCTCTCCAGGATGCTATGTTGAAGCTTACGCTTTTATAGCTATTGGTATGTTGCCCTGGGTGTATCTGATTACCCAATGCCTGAAACAGCTACTGGTTTCCTCAGAAACCAGGCCTGGGACTCAGTGATGATAGCTTTCAGACCCAAAGATCCAGGAAAAACAGTCACCAGACCAGAGATCCCCCCTATTTCTGAAAGGGCAAAGATGCCTTTCTTGCTGGAAACTCTTTAGCTGGAACATTTTTCCCTCTTCTATGATCACAAGTCCAGACCACCTTTGTTTTCTTTTTTTAATAGTTGTAGGCTTGCTTTGGCATCTCTCTCTGAGACTGTAAACTGATTTTCTGACTCTGCCATCTGACCCTGAAAACCATCCACCCTGCCAGAGAGTGGAGGCTCAGAAGCTTTAAGGATAAATCTTGTATGATGCACAAATCCAAGTCTGTTGTTTTTTCTGCCTCTCAGCTCTGCCATCTTGACTGTCTTCCAGTTTTGGTCTTGTTTTTCTCACGCGCAGTGTTTTTTTATCTCAAATTTGTCAGAAATTTCCTTTGGGGGAGTTTATAGCAATTCTAGGGACATTTTCATAGCTGAGCTTGCAGAAAACGCACTCTTTCACCACCTCAGCCAAGCTTTTTATAAGGTGCTGACTGGTGCCCACATGGGAAAAAGCAGACCCTGTGCTGCTTCGGGTGAACACTTGGATAGATTTGTTCCAAGAGCTCCCATCTAGGTAAGCTGGGAGCTGATCTCTTCTACAACCTACCCTCAAGCTGAAAAACTCCTGTCAAACCAAGCCGGTGTTTTGGAGGTACCTGACTGCAGAAAGCAGTGACTGACACCCCTGTGCCTTTATGCAGAGGGAGAGGAGAAAGAAGGACAAGGGAAAAGAGGGGACACTGCGGTCTGGAAAAGCCTGGTTTCTTGATAAAGCTGCTGCTTCATACTGGACTTCTCTGAAGGAGAAGGGCTGGCAACATCCGTTGCCTATAGCTGCTGGTGTTGACACTATCTCCCACTCAGGCCGCTGTTGAGTCTATTGGAGTTGGCATGGGCTCCTCAGTCAAATGGTTTTTTGGCTCAAAGCAGTCTTTCAGGCTTCTCTCTCTTACCATAAAGCAACAGAAAAGATCACAAGGCTATCTACTGTTTTGTTTTCACTTTGTCTTTTGCAGGGAACCGTAAGAGCCCATGCTCAGCTCGCATTATCCTTCCAGATTTCAGTTGAACAATCTGCATGGTATCAAGTGTCTCCAGCCCCCTATGCCAGACTCCTCACCAACACTTACCACTCACATCAGGGATATCCAGTCTGTACAGCCCTCCCCATCCTGCCACAGACTTCAGAGGATGAGGACTGTCAACCTAGCAGTCTCACTACCCAATTAGCAGTACAAAAAGTAAAAAAAAACAGGGATGTGAGTGACTTGCACCTATATATGTTATGCATTGAGCAGTAGCCCTCCTTCATTCCCAAAGAAGCACAAAAGTACCTTGTGATTTTAAATATTCTCAGGAGTCGAACACATCTCAACACCGAAATGCCCAGTGGTGACATGATCTTTGTCTCAACGAGAATTGTTTCCAGGATTCCTCCACATACAATGAAACAGTCAAAGCGGTTGAAGAGGGACACAAAATAGGCCTGGAGACCAAGGCTGTACATCTTCAGCAGCATCTCTGCCGTGAAAAGAGCTAGCAGCACCTTATTGGCAGTGTCTCATGAAAAACAAACAGAAATAGATTAATGAAACTTAGTCAAAAGGTCATCACAGCTAACCATCGGCCCTTGCCTATAAGAAACCCCTTCTGGGATCAGTCTGAAAGGTTAACTTCATATAAGCTTGGGTCAAAGAACAGACTTCAAAAGCGTGGGCATCTCATTCACAGAAACGTTTTACAAATAAGCTTACAGCAATTCTTATGTATTGCATGTACAGCTGTGATGTATTACACAACCACACAACCTCCATGGCAGGGACATGCCTTCCTGTGCACAACCTCCCATCACATTTGTCATCTGCAGATGAGAGTGGGAATAGAAGAGCTGCTGTGCTACCTACTGTTGCTTAATTAAGCCTTTCAGCTGCTCTCACCTTCAGTAAGGATTCAACTGTTCTGCAGACAGAAGAACTTTACAAATCACCTCCCTGGTAACTAGAATTTATCATAAATGCCATTTCAGGGAAAACCTTGGAGAACCTGTGGCTCCCAGTACCTATCCATAAATTGGAAATGCAGTTGCTGCAAATATATATTTAGCATAAGCTCCTGATTTCACGTACACCCAGTGGAACACTGCTTCGGCTGGAAATGAGGAACTTACATTTTCCCTGAAACTTCCCCCATTGTAGGCAGATATTCTGTTGTGTTACTTAAGATCCTTCACAGACAGAGGACTATTTGGAGCTGTATATGCTCCTGTTACATTTGTGTGGTCTAACGCATCAGCTCCTTCCTCAGCCCCCTTTTTTGACACTGACTACAATAAACAGAACCATCAGCTTCTCCTCACCTTGGACCTCTGTGAGCCAGTCTGGCTGGTTGTAGTGTTCAGAGGCAATGGTGAGGGTGTTGAGAAACACAAGGAAGATCACCAACCAGTAGAAAACATTGGACTTGACAGCAGCGCGGCACTTTCTTCTGCAGAATCGATTCCATCGGCGCCAGTAGCGACTTGAAAAATTGGAAAAGGAAAACTACTTTTTAGATAGGGATCCTTAGGCTATTGCAAATCTCTGTCAAGAGAGACTCTAGTCTTGATTTATTGTTCAAGAGTGGTAGAGAATAACTTTAAAGTTCACCCTGAGAAATGTTCTCTCATTCTCATCTGACTCAACAGTTGTGATCATCCTTCCTTTAGCTATAGGAATAAAGTTAGTCTTAAGGCAATTTGCAACATTCAGGGGTGAACAAACCTCTTCAAGCAACGTCTTAATCTGATGAAGACATCCATCGCAGCTACCCTGAGAGTTTTTTTAGCCCAGTTCCTACAAAAATAATTATTCTTCCTGTATTTAATGCTTGTGGCCTGCAATGGGACCTTGCCCAGCCTCAGGATAGTCAATGAAAAGATACCCACTATATACCATGGACCTTTGTATTAAGTCCTTGGAGATGTGAGGTCAGATAAAAAACATGGAACATTTCCAACATTCAGCAATGTTCAGGAGCAAGCCCAATATGAGCGCTAACTCTGAACAGAAAAACAAAACTTAGGGAACCTCAGCATCTCACCTTCATGCCTGGAACTAAGGATACCATTTGCGAATCAACAGACCTTTTAAAGTTTGCCTTCCATGAACATATCCCCTTGTGTCACTGATTTCAGAGGGTAATTACTAACCACAGAAGATATTTAAAGCTAATTACACACCTCCTACTCTTCAGAATTTAACTTGCATAGCAACCAGTTTCCAGGCAACACTTGCTACTGTATAATAAATCTAATAGTTTTATATAGATATTACATACATATGTGTGTGCATGCGTCTCTAAAGAGACACACACATATATAACATTACAGGAAGAGAGAACTTTTCTTGGCTAGTCTTTTCTTATGTATTATTTCCAGTGATAAGCTATGGCTGTGAGGTCAGGGTTCAGCACCTATATGAGCTAAAGCCAGGCACACTGGCCAAGAATTTTGCAACAACATTTTAACAGGTAATCAAACCCAGGCTGGTTTAGCTATGCAATTTATAAAGGCACCCAGTCGAGCTAGCACAGACATTTAATAAGAGTTGTGTGTTTTGTAGCGGTTTTGGGACAAGAAATGATCTTCCCAACTTTCAAAATGGACACACCACATAGACATTCATGTTGCTGTTAAATCATTAGCAATCCCACACACTTTCGTTTGTACTTGTGCACAAATGTGCATGCATGTGAGCATGTGATGACACAAGTGTTTTTTTGTGCTTATACCTACATACAAATAAATCCACCGATTGTAGGAATGTGATCATGTATGCAACTCTGCACAGGGATGCATATAGGCAGTCTGTACGCATATGTGAATTCCTGAATTTACATCACTGTTCATTATTTAGGTAAGCTGAAGGACAGAGTTGCTCACTTGCTCCAGTTATTCTGAAAATTAATTTAGTTTTTTTTATAAAATTGACTTTGAATTCAGAGTTATGGAGGCAGCTGGGTTCCTACTGAAGAGGTAGAAATGGACTGGGACTTCAACAGCCAAGTTCCATGAGTTCATTCAGCCTTTCCAGTTGAAACCCATAGATGACCACCTGGGAATTGCTTCACATATTCACAAGCTTTAAGTCAACAGAGAAACAAATACTGCCAGATTACTCCACATGTCCCATGGTGAAAGGGAGAATTTCACAAATAAGATGCAAACCTCATCAGTTGAAAGATTTACAATCAAGTAAAGCAGAGTAGTACAACAAAGTGTAGGAAAGAGAACCTTGAGCTGACAGGGTTGATGTTAATGGCTGTAGTATAATTCTGTGGTTGAACTTTTTTTTTCTTCTGCTTTTATATTTTATGGCTCGAGATATGCAGGTAGCAGTCAGATAGGTACTTCTGAGTGAAATATTGTCAGTAGTCCCTGTGCCTTATTTCAGTATGAAACTAAGAAAAAGGATCTTGATTTTTGGTAGGTGACTGACTAAAATCTGACAAGTTTGGCAGTATCTCCTAGAATCACCACTGTGTCCCATAGATGCAGGAGTAAACCACTTCACAAAGTAAAGAACAAAACCAGTGGAAAGGAGGAAAAGCGAAAGTCAATTTTACTTACCTAAACTTTGATTTTGAGATCCGATGCCTGAAAGATAAGAATTGCCATTAAGTCTCTGAAGCTGTCCCATACCTCCCAGGCTTTTATGAAAATAGCAATAGAAAGAAACAAAGTTAAGCTCAATTAATTTTTTAACGGATGCTGTTTTCCTCTTGAATCCCCTCCCCTGTAAGTCAATGTAGGCACTGGGCATAGCTAGAATTCCCTGATATACAAATCTTGTTTTTTGGTGGGAGTCATGAAGCAGGAGTCATGCATTGATGGGATTCCACCACCTACAGACATCAGTGAACTAGCTTTTCTTTTGGGTAAAAGGCTGGCCTAATGCTAGGAGCACTCTACATCTGCTACCAAATTTATTTTTCAAGTATGACTCTTTTTTTCTTTTAGTCACTAGTTTTTTTTCTTATATTAAAATATGTATGACTTTACACAGACAGACTTGTTGCTTTCACACATCACCTGTCACTTCAGGATATATAAGCACATTATGAAACCATGGGGAAAATAATGCTTTCTTTTTTTCCAGCAATTGAAGGAAAACCAGTGCATGGTGGATATTTTCAAATGTAGATACTAACACTTATTTGTCTTTGTTATCTATGTAAATTGGTTTGAATTCAAAAGGGTCTGAACAATAATGGATTCTGTTGCTATCAATTAAATTTGGGGAATTAAGCATTCCTGAAAATTTGGCCATGTTCCCACTATATACGTGTTTAAATATCTAATTCCATGCACTTGGATTTATTCACCTAAGTAATCTCATTAGCCTTTTATGAGAAGTCACAGGCAAAACTAGAGATAGACCCCAGTTCTCTAACCACTACCTTGCTCTGCTTGACACATGTCCTGTAAGGCCTTTGAACTCTTTGGCTGTCTTTTGGTACCTACGTAATGGTGCACAGAGAGAAATAAAGTTATGTGGATGCAATGACATGAGTCAGAGGTGATTTAGGAAGCTGCAAAATCCACTACCAATAACAGAAGAAATGAGAATCTGGGGAGTAACTATGAACAAGATATTTCTGCTGGGTTGAAGCATTTCTTAAGGTTCCCTCTATGATAGGAAAGTGATTCATTGTTGACAACAGTCAGCAAAGGTCTTGCTGTACCGGCTTAAAAATGGATTCACTGTTAGCAGACAGGGGACAAAGTAATTCTCAAAGCATCTAACGCTACTTTCTGTAGCAGCCTTAAAAATGGTCATATCTCTGTTCGAGGACATCAGTCACTGACAAGTAATCAGTGATGGGTCAGTTTTCTTATGTGGAAGAGATTTTAGTGATAGGAACATTTCACCAGCAGATGGTCCAAGCCAAAAAAAAAAGCCTTTGCACTGAATACATCATTCCTGCTGTGTCACAGGCAGCTTGTCTAGGCCACATACTAGGCAGCAGTGTGGTTACAGACACACATTCAAGAACTCTTTTGATAAAGAAGAAATAATGCACTGGCTGAACAGAATGCTAAATTATGCTGCAGAGACAAAGCAAGCTTTAACAAGGATGACGAGCGAAGCACCTACAAAGCACATCCTTAATGTTAAAGCTATCCCAACTTCACACTGAGAATTCTTGCTTGAGAATCGCTACCTACAAACTGTAATGCATCAGGGTTACAGGCAACAGGGAAGAAGGCTCAGACAAAGACAGGGGAAAGAAAAAGAAACAAAAGTCACAGTGAAGGAGAAAGCTGGGCACTGAAAAGGAGATGGCGAGGACTTTCATAAGAAACGGCTGGGGGGGGAGAGAAAAAGAGAGATGTCATGGGGAACCTGCCTGGTGCAAGGTGAAGGACAGGGAGTGTGAAGCCCTCTGGTGACCTCTCTGGCTAATGGTTTCCCAGTAAGGGAGTTGTGTGGCATTTAAGGAATCTTTCATTTATTTAAGCAAAAGAGATGTGGCAGGTGTAGTACTCATACGCATGTGATAATTATATCCTTGGAGCATTATGAGCAGCAGCCAAGTGCATTCAGTGCTCCCACAGGTTAGCTACAGCCTTCCCCCCCCACCCCCCCTTGTCTTAGTGCTATGGCAGAAGGCTTTATCACATGTGGGTGTGCTATATATATAGAACAGGACAAGGAAGGGGGAAGAGATATATATTTAGAGGCAGAATCCAAGAGTGAAATGGAATTTTGGAAACACAAGCGGTACAATAACTGATTCTGAAAACATTATGCCCAAATCTGAACCACATTTTTCAAATGACCCTTATGATCAAGAATCTTTTGTCTTTCAGAACCAGGGTTAACTATGTCATATAAAAAAATGCTTTTATGGTGTCAGTAGGGGCTGTCAAATAGTCTGGATTTGGAGCCTTGTCATGGCCTCTTTCTGGCACTCCAAACTGGCAGTTGCCAGGGGTTCAGGGTGGACCAGATTCTCTGCTGAGTTTAAACATGGATCTCTTGCATCCCTGGTATCCTGGGAGCTTTATGTCATTGGGAGAAAGAGAGTGTCCCCATCTGTGTCCAGCTCTGGAATGTCTTGAGAACTATTGTTTAAAATCATATAGGAGTCTATATAAAAACCATTTCAGATCACTACTGAGTGTTTTTATCATAGGAACCATGTAACTCAGATTATCTTTTATAAAGACAAACACAAAAATCAGACCTCTACTGTTTGACTAGCTATCTTTTAAATTCTCTAAAACTCTTCTAACCTTACATAGTTATGTACCACATACAGATAAGACAGTGAAATTTAAAGATTTTATCAACATAAACTCAGGATAATCAGTGTAATTTAAATGTAGTGAGATACGCCACATCCTAAGAGATAAAGTCTTAATTTCTCTGTTCATAGTGGACACCAGAGGAGAGAAACTATGCACTTGTGAAGGATATGACACTCTTGTATAACAGGGATTGAGGGCTTTGTGTAACTGTACACACAACAAACAATTCTGGAAAAATCTTTTAGGTCTCCAAGCATGACACAAAGGCCATGTTACAGTTGTTTTCTGGGTGTAGAAATTACTAAACATGATGATGAAAATTATCTGGCATGTGTGTCACAACTACTTCTACACCATAGGATCCTACCTATAGGTAACCATCTTCATGAAAACTTAAAAAAGCCCTTGGATACTAGTAAAAGCTCTCAGAAAAGCAGTAACACAGAAATTTACTTACTATGCCTCTAGGTTATACACAATTTTGGGGAACATCCAAAGAGCTGCACTGTGCATATCTTACAGATTTTAGAACTGTGAGAACACAGTCCTGGTGTGATATTGATTCTGTTTTGGTGCAATATGGTGCATTCATGCAGTTACTGGTCAAGTGGCACAACATTTTTCCCTCTCTCTATTCCTGCTGATGACATTTCATTGCTTCTAGTCAGAACGCTGGCATCCCTGAACAGAAGATGCCCACCCTTGGGTCCTTTTTTCACATATTACTGGGACAAAAGCATATAGTGAGATGACATTTTCAGGAATGCATGCTGCATACCTGATAATCTCTCAGCCTAATAAAGTGTTAGGGCTAAGTTCTACCCTCAGCTATGCCTCTGCGATTCACACTGAAGCAACAGGCCTCCATCCGTCTGCCTGCTATCCTCTGTACAATGCAGTTAACACTGGGGAGTTGTACAGGAACACTCAATGACCATTTCTTATTTCTGACCATTAATTAAAAGCTTCCAGCAAAACAGAACATATGAATGACCCTTGATAACTTGCATTCTGATGTCTGTGGATGGAGATCCTCCTGCTGAGGCAATCACTGAATTTCAGCAGAGTCCACACAGCGATGCCTCTCCTCTTTTTTTACATTTTTGCCCTTCTTGCAGAAGCACTAGAAAGCATGCCAACCTGATGGGAGCGATGCTGGTTTTAAGAGCGAGGTGGTTGTTGGCCAGCAGCAGTAAGAATCTGTGGAACATCCTTAAGAAAACTGGATCTGTCTAGCTTAAAATTGAACTGGTTTGCTATTCAACAGGCTTTCTTACAGGCTGGGAGAATAGGCCAGCACTTCAGCATTTAGTGAATATCCTTACTCTCCCTGTGGCAAGTCAGAGGCAAGGCCTGTCACAGAACCTGAAGTAGGAAGATAATTCCTCCTCCACAAGGTCATGCTATTGTCCTTTAGACACATATCTAGAGCTGACTGTGAATATCAAAAACACCTTGCTCATAATAAATTGGAGAGCAGTAGCTGAGCCTGACACATAAGGGTTGATCCTGTGTGTTTTCCTGCTGAAGTCAGCAGTGGTTTCAGAGCTTTTGGCAGACTTTTCTTACTACTGCTTCTGATGTGATGGGGACTTTGGTCCTCACAGAAGGCTATCTTCTCATTAGGTGAAAACCAGCAGCTATAGCAAACCTGCAAGCAAACTGACTCTTGCCTTTACCACTAGCTCCTACGCTGATTATTTCAAGAACTGCATAGGAATTATTTTCCCAGCCAGCAAAACACCAAGGGAAAATCATTGATAGTTCAGCTGCCAGGGAAAGCTTCCATTGTTCATAATGTTTTCAGGACACACGGTTTTCAGTTGGAAAGCTAGTGTAGGTTGTTCATTTTGTTTTATCCTGTTTTATTGTTTTAACCCTCTTTGGTGGAAAAGCAATTGAACTGTCCCCCCCAAAGGTATAGAAATCCTGGCAAAGGTGAAAATGCCAAGTGGCTTATTGTTTCAATGAAAGCAGATAATTTTAAGCTCTCTTCCCCTTTGAGCTCAAGTGCTTCACTTTTCTATTGAGACTCTATGGAACATTAACTTCCACAAAGGTCTTTTTTTTTAGCTAATACATATGCATAGAAGCAAGCTCTATTGTGGCACTCCAGATCTGTATGGTTGTACTAGAAAATTAACATTCTGGTGGTATTGGAAGATTATATATGCTGACATCCCGCACAGAACAGATTACTACTGATTATGAGCAATAGCCTGTCCTCAGGAATCTATGTCCTGCACAGCAGTAACCACAGAGGCTCAGGGAAATTACTCGCTATTGGGAAGTCCTGGGTATAAGGCTATCCTGAAATAGAAACCCATTGCTCCTAGTGCTGGGTTTATCCCACTGATATTTGCTGCAGAGGAAACATGTTTCTTTGTACCCAGAGGCAACAGGTTATTAAAGCTGTGACCCATCAGAAGTAAGATGTTCCGCTTTCAAATGTTGTCCTTGAGGATAAAAGCTGTTGTGTTTCTACTGCAGGGCACATGTCAGGGCAGTGCAAGGCAATACCATGACAGGGATGATATACTGTGGAAGTTGTGGGATGCTTTTCAATGTCCTGTGGAACCGTACAAACCTTTTTCAAATTCAGATGCCTGAAAAAGCTAACACCCATCTTAAGAAGGGAATTACTCCCTGCCACAGCTCTCCTGATGGCATCAGAATTACACCAGGAATGAATATGAATGGGGGGGAGGTTGTTTGTTTTAGTTCTAAGAAACTGGATTTACACAATAAGCAAAGAGATATTAGATGTTAGATTCTTCCTGAAACTCCTTCTGCTGGTTTGAAGACTGGCATTGCTCCAGACAGCGCAGCTGATGAAGGCAGTTTCTATAGTATGGATACTATAGAAATAAAAGCTTCTTTGAGACAATTCATCAGTAGGAGATAGCTTGTGTTTGAGAGGTACTCTCCTGATCTCACATAGCATATGTCTCTGTGGAGCTGAGAAAGGCTGTCAGGGAAGATCTCCTTTTCCAAAAGGCACACTTGAGCCTGGCTTCTCAAGCAGATCTTTCTGTCATTCACAGGCTCAGCCTTTCAAAGCTCTACAGCTTTTTATAAGAACAGAAAGAACAACCAGTAATTCTAAGTTATATTCAATAAAAATGCTTTTTCTTTCAGTCTCCTGGGTACCTTTTTTCCTTTTATCATGAGCGCATTCTGATGGCTAGCTCAGCCTGTAACCATGGTGGTGGTGCTGGGGTGGTTAAATGCCCTAGCAGTCTGATGCCACTAAATAAATAAATACATTAGCTTTGACTTGCAATCTTCCCTGTTGCTTCAGTCATGTCTGATTGCAGCTTGCCCAGCGCAGTCTCTGCCCTCTGAGAAAAAATGTGTATAGCAAGGCAATGGGGACTCCTGGCCACTAGGTGATTTTAGCTGGCTGGTAAAAATGAAGACTCATCTGAAACTCAACAATCAAACAAAAAACTTGTTTAGCCATTTCAACTGTAAAAACAAAATCTGGAGGGCAGATGACTGCTCAAAAGTCTGGGCCTAATCTTCAACTAGAGTAAATCAGGATGGCATGACTATAATTATTAATGCTTACTCAAAGTCACTAGTACTAGATGAGGAACTTATTTGAAAAGCTCAACTGACTTCCCACATGAATTATCTCTATTCCTGAACACTGGGCCAAATTCTGATTCTCTTAGTCAGGTTTCAATAAAAGAAAATACTCATTCAAACAAATTCTTGCTTACATTTTATATGTTCCAGCAGGAATGTTGGCCTATGGGGGGTTTCAATTAGGGCTCAGTGAAAAGAAGAGGACTTAATACTTCTAGAAACCAGGAAAGCTGCCTGAGTGTGTGATGCAGTAACAAAACAAACTAGAAAGGATTCCAAGCCTCAGAATCAAAGGCAGATCTGAATTTACCCATAGCTAGGGAACCTGCAGCTCCACAAATTTGAAACAAACATTTTACAAAAGCAGGAACCATTGGCAAAATTTGTGTCTCACTCCAGAATTTCAAATACAATGATACAGCCATTCATTTTCCTGGATGAAGGAGCCTATCCATCTCTTAGAGATGAAAAGCAATCTGAGTGAGGCCTTGAGGATCCTAACTGTCCTTGGGTAAGAGGTAAAAAAACCCCTCTCAATAACAGACTTCAATTCCTTTACTATACATCACGCATTTTCAAATGAAGTGGAAAGTGGCAAGGAAACTCTTTATCTCCCCGAATCTTACATGTCCTGCTCTGGTGAAATTTAGGGCGCTGTTTTAACATTTACAACGTGGGAAGAAGAAATGAAGCTCTGTTTTCCTGTCATTTCCCTATGTCTTCTTCCCTAAAATGTGTTGGACGTAGCCATCCCTTCTCCTAATGCTAGGAGTATAGTGATCACCATGCCAGATCACACTACTGCCATTCTTATGGGGGAACTTTGGACCATTTTAAGTAAACTCCATTCTAAGTCATGATTACATTTAGGGTTGGGTTTAACTTCAGCTCTCCTGGCCACATTACAGCTAAGATAATTATGTTCTGCTTGCCAAAATTCCCAATGCAGTTTCAGTGCAAAACAAGCTATCCCTCACACATCTTCTAACACACTTGTGCCCTTTGTTTTTAAACACCGGTCACATTTTACTCTGAAGGTGGCTGAACTCTAATGCTGTGAAAACAATCCCTCACTTTACAGTTCATAAAGTGCCTTAGGATCCTTTGGGATTAAGGACATGAAACGAATGCAAGCTATAATATTAAAAATATATGCAACTTTATAGTAACAGTTGCTATTGTTGTTGGCACTGTGTAGCACCAGGGAATCCATTGTGTTGGGAACCATAACTGCAGAATAGAGATGGTTCTCCAAATTGGATCCAGCTGGAAGAAGTGGTCACATATCCAGCTGCTGCTTCCTATAATGCAACAAGAGCACAAGCAAGTTGTTGGGGTGCTAAAGGAAGGGCTACAGCTGCCTCAGCACCATGAATAGGTCTAGCCTGGTTCCTTCAGAAAAGAGTTCATAATTTAAACTAAAAGACTCAGCACGTAGGCAACAGCAGGCAGGTGAAGGAAAGCTATCACAAATAATTTCTCCTGGCGTTTGTAAGTTGCTGGCTGACACAGGAAAGCAGATTGAATTTACAACATATTCCACATATCACATCTTGTAATGCAGATAAGATCTCCTCCTCTTCAGTTTGTAGAGGAGATGGCCAAGGGTGTGTGTGGGAGATACAATCAACATTTACAAAGTCATGAAAGTGATAGATAAGCTGAATACGGAACTGTTGATCACCAAATCTCACAGTATTAGAAGGAGAGGACATTGACTGAAAGTAGTAGTAGATCAGCTTAAAACAGATATGAGAAAGTACTTGTCTACACAGCAGGTAGTGAACTTCTGAAACTTGTTGCCACAGGAGATTGTGAGGGCAGACAGCCTTAGTGGGTTCAGATAAATCCATGGATGACAGGTCCATAAATGACCACTAACAGCAAAAAGTAGAAGCATGCCCTCTAACATCTCTAATCCAATAAGCATGAATTTGGGAGCAGTAAAAGGGGACTGGAAAGTAGGAAATGGCCAGGCTTGCATACTTGCCCTCCTGTCACTGTCAGGACCTGAACACTGGGCCAGCTGGACCACAGGTCTGCCAAAACAGAGCAATTCTTATGTACTTACGATGAGCATTTGACCAACACTGAAGGGCTCAAGGTATGCCCAAAGACAGGACAGAGCCTCAAAATACTCCAGCATGGTACAAGCTATAGCACTGATATGCTTAGCCCATTTTTCAAGGAAATTTGGAGGGATTAACGTATTTCCCCCCCCCCCCAGCATAAAGTCCATTCTTTCCAAGTCATGCAAAAAGGAAGAAAAGTCTCCTCTTGCCGATTGTTGCTCTCTTTAGCATCTCTTGATGCTAAAATATATACCCCATAATATGGTATTCCATAAGTGCCATCTCATACATTCTTGAACATCTCCGTTAACTACAATGGTGCAATTTCAAGGAGGCATTACTCCCTCCTAACTGATGAATTTCTTTGTCAGTACAGTATTGTGTTCAGCATTTTAAGAGTGTAATTCAGGCTGCAGGATGGGAGATATCATCCATGTGTTTCTATTACAAGACACTGTAAAGTGTACAAGAATCATTAGAGAAATTAAAATAGACCTATCATTTCCACTTTTTGGTCTACTTATACTGGATTTGATTATCTATCACCAAAGAGGAATTTTAAAATAAGAACACTGTTACCTATGAGTTCTTCTTTTAGCTATTATGCAAACCCAGATCTGCTTATCCTGGGCATTCTGTGCTTTATTTACATCTATGTAAACCCAGAGGCTCTCCCCTAATGTCCAGAGTGAGTTTACACTGCAATTAAGATAAGAACCGGGATCAATAGATCTTCTGCACCCTCTCCTTTCACCCACTGTGGAGTTTTCTTCCCCTTAACAAGCCTGACATTTGCCCTGGCTTTAACCCACCAAGCTCAATCCAACCCCTCCATACATATATCTGTGCATATGTACTCACGCTAGCCTAGCACCGCAGTTTTCGCCTTCAATATCTGCTCCAGGGACGTTGTCTGTGTTCACGGACTCGGTCTCACTGGTGGGCATGCTCACTGTAAGAGTCAAAGGGAAGAAAAAGAGAGGGTTTGCCATTAGAACCTGGCACATCTATTAATGAATCACATGAGTGAAGGAACTGCTTTAATGAAAAGACCCTCAAGCTGCAGCTCCTGAGGATCAAGCAACTTGCTTAGCAAGTCTAGTGCCTTCCTGCACAGGCCAGGTTGGGCAGGTAGACTTCAGGAACATACACAGGTTACTCAGATGCTAAAGAAGAGTGAAGAAGCAGCTGCTCTCTTTCTTTCAGAGTCAGTTCCTGGAAATCTTATGAATGACAACCACTGAAAATTAGAGAACCTGGCAAAGCCAACAACAAGCTTTTGTTTGATTCAATGGAACACTTTAAAAAAATGCCCCTTTACTTGCACCAGCCCAACCACCTCACTGCCCTCTCCAATCTTTTGTGCGATGATTAGAATACAAAGTACCAGATTGACATGTATTCAGACAATGGCTTCTGTTAGCCTGATAGCAAGTACCACATAAATAATACCGATTGCTCATTTGTCATACACTAACTGTTAATACATTTCAACCTTACACTTATAAACTGGACCTATAGCGATAAGAGGGGAATTCAGAGACTCTGACCCATTCAGACATTAGCAACCAAGGAGCTAATGAATATGGACTATGGTGGAGATTTTATGTTGACACTGACCAGCTAAGAACTGAACAGAATCTCCTAGGCTTTTACAGAAGTATCGTGGAACAAACATCAAATGAAAGCAACCTTAGCTGTGAACCTATTTCATCTGGATCCAAGGACCTGTCACATATTCTATCTGTTATCAAACCTCAATATTTTATTTGCTTCTACAGGTCATAAAAAAAAAAAGAAATCACCATTTCCATTCCACCAGGTGCTCCCAGCTCCTATATGAGCTCTAATAAGTCCTTAATACATAATCATTCAATATAAGTTAGGGTAACGGACCGGATCCAATATGTGTCCTCTTCCCTCCTCCCCGCTTTTCAAATACTCAAAACAAAAGAAAAAATGATACTTAAAACTGAGTGATGGAGGAGTTAAACAGATCTCTCAGATGCCTGGTAGAACTTCAGAACATGACCTGTATTAGCAGTTGGATATATATCTCAGATGAAACTTGAGAGCATGCACTATTAGCTGTTAGAGAGCCTTCCAATAGCCTTTAAGAATATGTTACTCAATACTAAGAACATATCTATTTGTGGGTCCTTGGAGTAAAAGGAGGCAATGTAGAAAAAATAGGTTCTGCATTTCAATTGGGCAGATGTTTAATGGGCCATGGTACCAGGTCTTCTTTCAAAAGCTAGAAAAATATCAGAAGGTTCTTCCAAAGAGGTCATGGGTTGCTGCTTTGAAAACATTATGGTAGAAATGTCCCTCAAAATGAACTATCTTTCCTTCATCCCACCCCAACAATTCACATGCCTACAACCCATGTCTTAAGAAATCTAAAGTTCTTGTGCTGTGTTCTAAGGACCACATGAAATAATGAACTCTTTAGCACTCTTGACATAAGTATGAAATATTGTACTCTAATGGTGCCTGTTCCTTTACGAAGACTAGATGTTTTAATAATCTTGCCTATTTGGAAAGACAAATTAAATAATCAACTGAATTCATATTTTGATGTACATGAAACAGTCAAGGAAGCTGTAGGAAAAAACAACATTCATAATTAAAATCTTCGGTCCAGACCAAGCTCTTCAGGAAAAAAACCCAAACATTGATATTTCGCAAGTCATCTTTGAAGATGAGGTAAAGCACTTTCAAGACATATTTGAGCTTATTTGCAAATGGAAAACAATTTGGAAGACATTAGCAAGAGATTGATTTGCAGAGCAGCTTATTAGCTTGAGTGCATGAAGAGGACACTGCACAAGCAATAGAAAAAGCAAGGCACGCACATGCAGAAATACACAAAGCTATATTATATGTCAGTCTGTATAGAGATATATAGACATACACACACACGGATACACGTAGTGTGGACACAGAGTGCAGTGGAACATTACCATGGGTTTCTGTGGAGTGACTAAACCAAGCAAACTTTCCTTTCTTCTTATCAGGCAAGCCAGCTGGAGTGCTTCCTTTCACAGACAAGATGGTCAGTGTCAAGTACCAGGAACAAGACATCAATAGAGAACATGCAGCCAGTGACAGGCAAAAGAAAAAAACAAGGAACTCAGCTTACACATGACATCCACGTCTGTCTGAAAACTTCATCATGTGAATTAAAAGTACAAAATGAAAAACAAAGGTATACGGAAGTATGAAATATCATAACAGATCTTCAGAGAATAACACTTCCTTGCCTTCTGCTCTTTTTTATATCTGGCTTCTGAGAACATGAAGCTGCTGAATTTAAGTTTATGGGTCAAATCTTTTTTCCATTGACGTCAATGGCAAAACTGTTCTTGTTTGACTGTCTGACCTATTGAAACTGATGAGACTAAGGCAATCGCAATGTGTCCCCAGGTTATCCCCTGACCCTTAGGGTAAGAATCTGGACTAGCCTATTTTTGAATGAGGTTCCTTGGCTTTCTTCCTAAACGGCTCCAATATCTAGAAACTCTTTCAAAATTGTCAGAGCTGCTAAAGGAAAGTTGTTGGGGTAATCACATTTCTCTGTTCTTCCCCATCTCTAGAGATTAACAACCTTCATCCAGCACTCATACATATACTGCCTTACCCAAACTAGGATACCCCTAGACTATGTCTCATGATCTCCATTTGAGTTTACATGTAGCATTCACCCTCTGATGCCCTCCTGCTGCATGGCTTTTCATGGCATTACTTAATGTTGATCCTCTGCCTGTTGTGCACAGAGCTCCTCAGCCCATGCAGATCAAAGGTGCACGCATAGAGACATCTTAGAGCGTACTTGGCACTTCCCCAATCTTACTGTTGCAAAAAGCCAAATTTAAGTAAAGTGAGGGATGCAGGTGCAGTGGCACACGGGCTGAAGAGACCCCTGTGGTTCAGGCTAGCTTGCTGGCACTAGCTCACAGGCATTTATTACACTGCACTGATGGAAAATGTTAAGGACAATAAAAAGTATTAAGATAGTATCAAGTATTAGAGGAATGACGGCCTAGAAGTCAAAGGTCAGGACAGATGGGAGATTAGGACTGTATTCCCCAATGTGGTATGCTCTCAGCAGGGCAGTCACTTACTTTACCTGACACCTCACATCCCCTTCAATATCAGGGGATAATCATGTGTGCAGATGCTGTGAGGTTTATTCAGGCCAGTTAACAAATCCTGAAAACAGAAGATGTTGCAGAAGAGTTGTGTATAAACTGGACCTGAATATGAGAGGAAGTAGACCAAATACTGCCCAGATGGCTTTGTTATCTGACTCGGTTCTCAGAGACACAGACCTTGTGCCCACACCCTGGCTCCAGTCTAGAAACAAGGCAGGCATTTTTTGCAGTCCGGGTAATTAATTACTGGAACCATGTACCAAGAATGCTGGTGGTAAATCCACCACAGGAATGTTTTAATCAGGAAGAGATGTTTATTTCTAAATGGTGGGCTCTAGTCCAGACCAGAGTTATGTTTAGGACCATCGTATACAGACTATGCCATCTCAGTGGCCGCTTCCTCCCTGTAATTTTGGGAGCTGAGAAAAAGGCAAGAAAGAGGCAAATGCAGATTTCCTCCCACCTGGGCACAAAGTGACTTAGCAGTGGAAATCCTGGTGCCTTGTGTCTTGTGCCATGTGTCAGTGACCTATGCAGTCTTACAGGAGTGGTTCCCTGTCAACTTCAAAAAATTCAGTGCTTGTAACCAAACCAGAGATCTCCAGAGGGCTTTGTTGTGCCAGGCATAGAGGGATCCCACCTCCCCACTTCCTGGCCTTCAAGCAGACCATTAAAGCTTCCATCTACCACATATTTTGCATTGAAGGCACTTCAGTGTCCAAACTGCAGCACAGGCAAGGCAGCGATCGATCCCCATGCATACTATTCAACTGCCCACCTAATACCTAAGGTATTAGGTCAAACAACTAAATATCAATGCTGTATATAGCTGACTTGTTAACAGTAGAGAACACCTCTGTCCCCATGCTTATCCATCCTAAGTGAGAGCAGGCTGTCAAAGGAGTGAGAAGGCATTTCCATTCAGGCAGTTTGCCTTTGCCTGACTACACCAGGAGCAGCAGCATTCCAGCTAACAGGGCAATGAATACACAGAGTGGGCAGCTTGCATCAACCAAACCAGTACAGTGAACCACTGACAACAACACAGGGACAGGTCCCATAGAAGATATTACATATTTCACAGAATTCTGGAATAGTTTGGGTTGGAAGGGACCTTTAAAGATCATCTAGTTCTAACCCCTCTGCCATGGGCAGGGACATCTGTCACTAGCTCAGGTTGTTTAAAGCCCCGTCCAACCTGACCTTGAACACTGGTGCATCCTCAACTTCTCTGAGAAACCTGTTCCAGTGTACCTATTCCAGAAGCAAATCATGGTGGCTTTGCTTTCATGGGAATCTCTTTTTTTGGATTTATCATCACATCCGTAATTCACTCTGGTTGATGAAATCTCCCATTAGTTACATATTCTCTAGGTAGCATAGCATAGCAATTTTTTTAGAGGGAAGTGAAAACTTTTTAAAGGTGTGCAAGTATCTTATGGTTTCAACGGAGTGCAAACCATAAGGACCAGTAGGTTTTCTACTCTACAGTTGCTTCTGAAGCCTTTGTGCTTCTTACATCTTGCCACAGTGTGGCTCATCTCTGAATGTAGACTTTTTCTCCTGGACCACCTAAACTCCGATTTCACATTTCTTATATAGCATTCCTGCAGCAGCTAAAGCAACAACAAAAGCTACGTAGCAGCTTCCTTAAAAAGAACTCTGAAAAATGCTTCATGTTATGTTAATTCTAGCTCTGAGGCCCAACAGACAGAAATAAGGACAAAGAGTCTGCAGTCTGTGACTGGCTAGACAGACAGATGTGCAAGACCCTTTGAGAGCCTCTGTTCCACGTCACTGGCATGAAGCATTGATACTAACTCTACTCTTGCACTAACATCCAACAAAATGCCCCATGGACATGCAATCAATTATTAGATGGCAGGTTGCCAAAAGACAGCCAACCACCGAAACAGAAAGCTGGCACAAGCAAATACCCTTCTGTGTAGCCCAGGATAATTTGTCCTTTACGCGCTCAGAGAATAATATTAGCTCCCAGTTCAGAAATATCATTACCACTGTTGCATCTTGCATTTATGACATGTTTGTTATCTCGGCAGTGGAAGTAGTTCTAATATTCAGATTTATCTCTCTGGATTACATAATGTTGCCACACTTGTTGCTGAATCTCACTTTAATACTGTGACAATTTAAGATCCTGAGAAGATTGTGCCTGGGCAATGGGTGCCAAGTTCCACAAACATAGACAAAGCATAAACTTTTCACAGATTTTAATAGGGTACGTTACTACATGACTTTGCAGATCTGTGCATTAGTTTTAGAACTGGGTATGTCAGAGGCTATTCACATCGCCTGACTTCACATCTCTGATTTAGCTGTTTGAGTTAGGCTACAGAGGCAGATGGATTCCTATCACAGGTTTTCTGAATGCCATACGGATGTCTCCCTCAACCGTATGGACAGGCTGGGCATTTACCTTATGCCCTTGGGTTAGGTACCTGACTTGAAACAGTGTGACTATCCAACAGTACGTTCATTCATATTGAAAAGACCCGTAGTGGATTTTCAGATTAAGAAAAGCAACAATACACTTGATTGTTTTTTCTAATATGCTCACTTAGACTCCAATTTCTCCAACACTCCAATTTCTACTGGTATTGAATTACTTTGCAAAATATGGGTCTAAATAACCCCTTTTGCCCACGCTGGCATTTGAGGTTAGAAGGACCTGACATCACTCTACCACCATTTCACCTTATTGTGTCACCTTGGCCGTATCACCAAGCCTTTCTACATATCTGTTCAGTTTCTCTAAAAGGGGGATTATAATTCTGCACTCACCTTGCAAATCTCTCCGAGATCTGCAGATGAAACACATTACAATAAGCGCTAAGTACCATAGTTATTACTGATGCTAATGTCTCCCAAGCGGGACTCTGCAGAACTATAAAGCAAACCTAAAGAGCAAAGAAATCCTGTGAATTCTCCGGCTGGGATTTAAGAGTTCTTTCTCCATCAAGCACAACAAGAATAAATTGCAATATCCAGGCTGCTTCCTTTAACAGAATGTGCATCAAGTGAATGACTTTGTCTCCAGTAAAAATCCTGCTTCCCACGGTGCCTTTCATGCCCATCATTTCATGAATGAGTCTATGGGCAGCTGTCAGAATATCAATCTACTCATATTTTTTTGGTGGAGAGCTCTTATTTTAATTAATATGTGACTATTGCCTAGCTTTCCTTTTCTCATTGCCTGTTTTGGAAATGCTGCACTCATTCATCTTATTCATTAACTTAAATAAGATACAGCTTTCATTCTGCTACATGCATACAGTGTCTTGGGAACAATCAGTGAGTATGTTCTTAAATGCAAGCAGCATGCAGAAAGTAAAATGTGCAGAGGTAAAAGATTAGTTTTCTCTAGATATCCTGATTTTGTCAGGAAAATACACTAGATATGACTGGGGAACTCTTGTGTTTTCTGTTTTGAAAAGGAGTTCTGCAATAGGAAGTCTTCTATAGGAGAAGAGGAAAAAGAACTTGAACTATATGTAGGATCTTGGTGGTTACATGCCTCCCAAAGTTAGACAGAATGCATCAATGAACCTAGCACAGTAAAAAAAATCAAGAACAATTGTGAAAATACTTGGAAAATCCTTACCAAGGGCTCAGAGGCCAATGCTCATACTAACAGTATTATACACACAATATTACATTAAATCCACATCATATATATACTTTGCATAACCTAATTTTGTGTTACATACAAATGACTGCAATTGCAAGGAGAGAGCTTGATTCACACTTTCACTCAAGGTCAGCCACAGAATTTAAGATAGTAATAAAGAGCCATGAAGTGATTGCCAGTTGTATCCACTTCAGTGAAAAAAAGAAAAAGGCTTTCGGTAAAAAGATCTTTACACCAGTGAACCAGCAGCAAAGGTGCCACAGCTAGCACGTAGTAACAAGACCTGTCATCACAGTAAAACCAGGCTGGGCATTGGACTGCATCAGAGAAGAGTGATGCAGTGTAGCACTGTTTTACTGAATGGAGTAGCAGAAAGTAGGAACATTGCCAATACTGAGATGGAGTATCGTATCATCAAACGTTTCATACACAGATAAATTATATACTTTATAATATAAATTGCAATGTATATCTTTTATATAAAACCCTCCTTGTTTTCACATGTCCTCCTCCCCTTCCAGAGTGTCACCGTATGCACATACACTTCCTATGACGGTGAGGGGATATAGCCATGCGCTAAGTGAATTTATACCATACACAAAGAGGAATAGGAGAGATAGCGGCATGTATCAGTTGTGCAGGCATGTGATTAACAGATCTGTTATTACCACATGCAGATCACTGCACACCTATGAATGCATTACCTTGCTACTAATTAGTCTTCCTGGGACTTATTTTAGTATAATAAACTCCTCAGCTACTTTAAACAGCTGCAGTTTTTCTTCTTTTTATAGCAATATTGACAGTAATATGCTGCGTTCCTCAAATATTTGTTCATTTCACCTGGTGAGTGGAAAGCACATTGCACAGAGGACCACATAATGGGCACAGTCAAACTCCTGGCCCTACCAAGGGACAGCCTTTGCAAGCCTCACAGATGTTCTGTTCTGTATTTGAAGGGAAGAATTTAAAATCCTCTTCGCATTTCCCTTCCTGAAGGGTGAAGATATTCTTTGCATAACCTGTGGTATCTCAAATGTCTTTTAAGTACAGGACGTAGGACTCACCCAGACTTTATGGAAAGGAGTCTAACTCTGCTAAAAAGGACAAGATGAGTAGTCTCCCTGGGTAACTGGTTGTACTGCTGAGCAAACTTCTAAGTCTGCAATAGGAGTCCCTTCACTGCAGAGTATCTGCCTGCAAGTGCAATGGAAGTAACTCTCTTAATGCCTGTGGCTGAAGAAGGACAGATGGGCTGGGTCACAGGGTGACAGAACTGCTACCAGAACAGATCTTGAAAGATATCTCTCTCCTGAATCTGGATTCTCTTATGACATCCTAAACTGGTTTTCTTGTCTGATAAATGACTTGTATTGTTTGCCTTGTTAGGAGCAACAACTAATGTGCCAAAGTGCAAGGCATTTACTTGCCAGTACATGGTGTAAGTTTCTGGTGTCAGTCTAATACCTTTTAGCAATGCTTCTCATTCCCCACAGAATTCTGAAGCAATTCATTAAAAAAAAAAAAAAGAAAAGAAAGAAAAGAGGAAAAGTAAAACAACTGAGGATCTATGACTCTTTCAACAGTATTTTGTGGTGGTGAACAAATCACAACAGCACATTCTGAATGGTTCTGCAAGATTTCTCTTTCATTCTTTATGATTTTTAGCAGAGGAAGGTAGGACAGCTGCAGTGCCATCAAATGTGCCTGAATCTATCCTCCAAAATGATACATGGGCACAACAAGCAGGAGCACCTCACCTGAAAACCAGAAGGATTCTATTATTGCAGGCTGGTCTGGCAGGCACCTTAGAAATGCGGGCATGAGAGCTGCAAACACTGTAGATAATGTGTTGGGAAGTGATACAAACATTGATCATGAACAAAATAACTAACCACAAAGAAAGTGCCCTCAAGACAGTAAAATCAACCACTAAAAGAAAAAAAACTCTCCTGCTTTGATCCTTTTTGTCCCTCTAATAATCATGGCGCTATTCATATTTTGCTTACTAGCACTGTTATTAATGAAAATAACCAGCACATAAGTTTCAAGCACAAATGTGGTTTTAAAGCAGGCCACGTGTTTCCTGAAATTCCTGTGCATGGGGGAACTTCTGCGCCTGCCCACCCATACAAATATACACCTGTGTGGTGAACCAGTAACTTTGATGAGGATCTCTACTTAAGCCAAAGCATCTTTGTTCTTTCAGTTCACAGTCCTGTGAATGTCTTCCCTGTGGAGTCCAGGAGAAGCAAAAAAATTACAGAAGCTAGTTCCGACTCTATCTGCTTAGGGCATCAGAAACTCTCTGGTGAGTGCTGCTTGCCACCTAGACTGCTAAGCTTCAAAGTGACTGAGATGCAGCGCTGGCTGTTTTATGACATTCCTGCCTGTCACAAGCCATTTCAAGGTGGGTGATGCCTGAAAACTCAGTGAGTGGCCTACAGTTTGTGAGCACATGAGAGGATATGTCAGGACAGCAGGAACTGTTTGGACAGTGCAGCAGGTGGGGAGCCATGGACATCTTTCCCAGAGGGAGCTCGCAGAGCCCTGCAGCCAGGGAGCTTACGCAGGAATTGTGCCAATGAGAAGGTAGGTCTCTCTGAGGACTATATCTGGTATAGAAGGACACCATTCTCCTGGAGGCTGGCCCTTGTTGGCAGAACATCACAAAAAAAACGGAGAAGTGAATGTGAGGGAGAGATTGGGCTGTATTATTTCAAAGGACAGGCAAGGCAACTGGACAGAGGCTGGGCCATGGGTGAAGGGACTGTGGGAAAGAATAAGTGACGGAATATTTTCATCTGAAATACCACTCTGCAAGCTGAAAAAGTAGTGTATGCTTCCTGCATCTGGGAAGACTTAATTTAGGAGTGACTTCCTTAAAATATTTAAGCATTAATATTATCAAGAAAAGAGAGCAGCAAGGCCCTGTCCATCTGAGCAGTCCCATTGCACAAGCAGTGCCTGACAGAGATTAATTCTTGGCAAGTGCAGACATTTTCTAATAGCAGTATTCATGTGGGATGTGTGAGAAGGCTCCTGGATGATGCCTTCCTTGACGGTAAACAATCAAGCAATTCAGTTCACTGATTGACAGGTACAGCAACACACACATCAGATCTAGGTCACTCTGGAGCCAGGGCTGTGTGAAAGCACTGGACCCCTACAGTTGCATTCATGGATCGCACTGAACAGACTCTATTCAGCTTCATGATCTGAAATGGAACTTACCTCTCCTATTCTGAAATGTGCATAACATTCTGTTTTGAAACCCTAGTCTGCTACATTTCTTCTGTGCCTAGTAAATAAAATGCTTGTGATTTTGCGTGCTGCTCCTGCATGTGGTGTTCTTTCAGACACTTTGCTAGCATAATGACTAGTCTGATACTAGACACTATTATCACAATATCACATGAGTCAGAAGCATGAGACATGCTAGCTGGGCAGGCTCTGTGTTACTGTGCAGCCAGGAGAAAAGCAGCGAATTGAAGTTAAAGAGTTTTGCCCTTAAAGTCAGCTTGTCAAACCTGTAATTAAAGCTTTTATACCTCTTGAGTAGGGCATTGAGAATAGGTCAATTACCCGGAGCCAAAGAAACAGGCATTTTATAGTGGCCTTGAAATAACAGATTCCTAGTTTGCAAATACTTCTAGCATGCAGGAGAGTGAGGGACTGATAACAACAGCTTGAGCTAAGCTTAGTGTGGGCAGGTGTTATGCAAGCTTCCCTCACACAGCTGTGTTAAAGCAAGTCATTCGTGACCTGGCATAGCCCTGTTATTCTGCTCGTGGTTCTTCAAACAGCTAGATAATACACTTACATTTTGATCTGCACATCTGTGAGGATCCACGCAGCTCTGCCACTGCATCCTTGTTCTGATACTTAACCCTTCTGCTACTTCAGCCTATGGATTTCAATGTAGTTGGTAACATCCTCATCCTGATCTCCAGTGACCCCCGTGTTACCTACCCTTGGGTCAACTACAAGACCTCTATAGTTTGCACTTACAGGGACATGTCTGACTGCAGTCCTTCCTCAAGTGGACAAGCAGTGAGATTCATCATGCTGTGGTTTGTGAACTTTGTAAATGGAAATGAGGATGTGAGCAGCACTACGAACACCCATGGCCCCTAAAGCTGACTTTGAATTTAGGCCTCAAGATCTGAAAGGCCAATTCTCTAATCTGTTGACTTATCTCTACAACCATGCTAACTGAAGAGCTGCTGTAATCAGCAGGCAGACTCAGTGCAACAGCTATTTTCAGTTTGGTTCCCCAGTTGGAAACATTTTCCTTCCCCCGCCACCTCTCCAGGCTTGATGCTGTTTATGAGATAACTGGGATGGAGAGACCTGCTTTTCTTCCCAGGAGCAAATACAAGCAGAGATTTTTATGCTATTAGCAGACTGTACTGGAGTGGATGTGAAGTTTCTCACCCAATAAGCAGAAGTGAGCAGGCACAGAAAGAGAGCGTGACCGCTGCTCCCTCAGCGCCAGGCCTGTACTGGGGTCCTGCTGCAAGCTTACCAGGCTTCCCACCAAAGCGCTGAAAAGAGCTGGGTGCCATTCATAACTGGTGGCTCTTCTCAGCTGCACCAGCACTGGCTATCAAGTCGGTAACATATATACTAGTTCGGCTGTGTAACATCGCCCAGAGTCCTTGTCTGCGAGCTCCGCCAGAGGAACATCCCGGCTCTGCAGACCTCCTGCCAGCTACAGCTCACTGCGCCGCCCCACCGCACTGCCTTCACAACAGCAGGGTCGGCTTTCTAACTCCACTTGCATTTAAAACAAAATACTATTATCTTTGCTGCCTTGTGTGCTTGCTCATGAATCGATTTAAGAAAGTGATGGACTACATGAGCTACCTTGCAGTCAGGGGCAGGGAAGGCGGAGGATATGACAGTTTCTGTGGGAGAGCTCTGCTAGTGCACCCCTGGCCTCCCTCAGCCTGTCCTGGTCTCCTAGAGGCTCCCCAGTTTGACCTCTTCTCACACAGAGCTCTTGGACTGGGCCAAGGAATACAAGGTCTGGACCTCAGTATTTATCTTCCTGCAAATGAATCTTCAAGTTACAATATAAAATACATAAAGGAAAAAGAAGAGATAGGTAGATAGGTCATGATGAATACACACTTAGACCGAGGGGGGGAAAAAGCTCATATCAGAACTATTTCTTTTACAGTTGGTCCTATCACATTCTTCTATCTACCAAGATCACTTAAGACATTCAGCTTATAAGAACTATAATGAAGGTTCTAGTTGTACTAAACTTTTCTTACATGTCTTTGGACTAACCACACTCAGTTGCCTCTTCTGAGGCACTGGATGGCATTTTTGACATCCGACCGGGGATATGCCCTTCCAACTATCACACTGCAAGAGTACAAGCCACAGCTGCTATACTTGATCTGTCAGTCCACAACGAAGGTCTTGGGTACCATGAAGTGTCTAAATTGGCATTAGATTAATATGTTTAGGCAGCTGAACCCCACCTATACTAGCTTTGGTTTTCTGTAAAAAGGAGGTACATACACATACTTTAATTTATGTATACACACTGTGGCTTTGATCTCAGTTGGCAATACTGTAATACAACTAATTCTCACCCCCAAGAGTTGTTTCTAACTCCAAACGCATGCTCCGTGTCCCTCAGCAACGATTACTGAACACCACAGTCTCTCTCCTAACAGTTCTTTATACCACATTAAAAAAAATCCTCTGGGTTTCAGCTGCTCTCAGTCCTGCTCACCAATGCTTTCTTCTCAATGAAGAGACTCTTAAGGCTACATCTGCAGCGGTAACTGATTTTCAAACACTGATCACAGGTCATTCTCACTGACTTCAGCAGGAACTGCTGAATACTCCACAGTTTTTAAAACCACTTTATAAGTGCCCTTATAAAGATTTAAGAGCACATTTTAGGCATCTACTTAAAAAAAAAAAAATAATGGCCTTGCTGTATAAATACTCAGCTTGGGGGTTTGTGGCATATCTTCCTAAAATTTTCTGTGGAGATCCTGGTACTGAGTGCCTTCTACACCTTTCTAACCATGCAAAATAAAGCACGTTCAAACCGTCAGAAGCTATGGCAATGGCAGTTTTCTCACAGACCGTTTCCTCTAAGTCCTTTCTTGAGAAGTGGAATCACAATGTCAGTGGATAAATCTTGACAGCTTCAAGAAGTACTTCCCAACAGGGCAGATAGAGATTAATTTATTTGCACAAAGGTATCTTCCCCAGCTATATAAACAATGGATTCCCTCTAAAGCCTTACCTTCAAAGATATTTCTCTGTAACGTATTAGTACTATAAGAGGATTCCTACATCAACATAAGTCTCTCTTCCAGCAGGCAAAACAGAGGTGTTATCTCACCAGGCAGTCTTTGCTAGGGAAATAGCTTTTATAGTAGATAAACTTAATGCCCTATCAACATTAATGTCAGCCTCTATATGCTGTAGCTGGTCACACATCACTGCTCTGGCAGTTCTCAGTGTAATGTTGTTTGCACTCCAGGTTACAAGAGTCAGGGAAGGGAGAAGCTGGAATAAACTAAGTTGAACACCACAAGCCAGATCCTCAGTTGCAAGAGAGCAAGAGCACATGTAGATCATCATAAAACTTTTTCAGTCACAGAGGATCTTATAGGAAGAGTTTTTTCCCAGATGTGAACTACAGCAGCCTGGGACCTTATTTCATTTACATACCTTTTGATGCCTGCAAGAAAGTAAGCAGAAAAATTGAGCCTGCAGGCAGAAATTAGCACATTCTGGAGTTTGGCACAGAGATTTGGTAGATGCTCATTGCAGTGACCCTTTCAGGGTCATTTAATTATCTCAGAGCTGTCACTATTCACCAGCACTCACTCAAGAAGCTGGCTGCTGGAGTCAGATGCATGCCTGAATTTGGCCCACCTTCCCCAAACTGAAGAGTTACTTTGCTCTACTTTCTAGAAACGCTTTTCCCACTTCACCAAACAATATCAGGCCTTCTGTTCTATGTTGGAACAACTTACTGCAGAATTATAGATTGTAACACTGGCCACAGCTTTGTCCTGAGGCTTCCTGAATATCAGCAGCTTTTTCTTCTTTTGCTCTCCACTCGAACAAAGGAAACAAATTGTTTTTTCCAAACTGTGCTTTGACATAAAACACAGGCTTGAGCTAAAATGCTTCTACATCTCGTTTGGTTAGATAGGATTTACCTACCCTTGGCAGTAACTATCAGCAGAGGAAGGGGAAGAAGGTTTTCAAATGGTTTCTTGCTTTTTGTTTTATGATCAAAGCTTCCTTTCAGCCAGAAAGAGAAACTGGGAAGTTGTGAAATCTACAGAACAATGAACCTAAATGCTGCTTTTTAATAAAAGCTGGGTTGTGAAATTTAATTACTAATAAAAACCAAACTTGTTGATTAACTTACACAGTGAACCATCCATACATTCAGGGGAACAAGAAAATCGTATCTATTAAAGTGATTAAGATGATTACAGTGAATTCCCAGAGAAGGAAAATAGTTCAAAACCACCCTGATCAAACCTGTAAATGCCTTATGTGATACAATCCAAGGTCAAAATTATAGTCTAGAAGGCAGAGAATTGTGTGAGAGACACTGGCATTGGGAGTGTGGGTGACTCTGAGAACCTTGTTTAGCCTTCCTGTGCCTTTTTCTTTAAATTAGACAAAAGAGCCCAGAACAACATTTCTCCAAATATTAACCTGCATACATATTTTAAAGAATCAATGTTGTATATGAAGCATTTCTAAGCATAATTTAACCCCCAAATTTTTAATTTCACTTTGTTAAGAAAGCTAATTTTTTTTCCTCTCTAAGTATTTCCTCTTTTCTCCTCTTGAAAATGGGGAGAAAGACAAAACAATCAAGGATAAGGCCCTACTGCTTCCTTGCTTTTTTGCTCACAATAAAAAAGAAAGCAACCTGTGAAGATAGTCAGGAGGGAAGTCTACTCTCAGTTGTGGTTTTATTCCAATAGGAAAAAGTCAAATGTTGGCACCATAGTTTTGTTGACTTTGATGGAACATGGGGCAAAAGTGGAAGCAGAATCACCCTGAATGATCTTTTTTTCTTTACTTCAGCTGCACATAAAGTTACACAATGAAAATCACACTTTTAAATGGCACCTTTACTTTCTCTCACCTACAGTGCTGAGTATCATTGCCCTAGGTACTCTGCTACCGCAGCTGCCTACAAGGTCACTATGAAGCCTCACAAATACTTTCTTGTTCCTTTCTGATATACGTTGGTTTTTCCTTTTAAGGATATAAAAGTTTATCTGGGTCTGATCCCACATTTCCTTAAGTACAGTTATCGAAGCAAAATGCTTCTAATGACAGTGGGTCAAATTCATGCCAGATACAACTGCATTTTAGCCAGTGGAATTACGCACTGGCTAAACAGTACTATCTGGACTATTCAGTCCTGTAAGCAATTTCAGATCCCAAATATCTCATGCTCTCCCTTTGGTGAATGACGGTTACACAATATTGAAGTCATGTGAGCAGAGAGAAGCCTCTGGCGCATCAAGACCTCACATTGGGCAGCATTTTCAAGTGCTGACACTTGCATGTTTTGTTACCGACCTCAGATGAAACAGAATGCCCAAGTCCTTACCCAGGCAAAATCCCCAGCAACTTCAGTAGGATTTTTGCCTAAGAACTGCAGGAGTGATTCAGCCCAATGTGAGAACTAATGTCCCAGAAGCTTCTTCTAGGCAGCACGCTAATTATAGACTCAAGCTTGACATCTGTAGCACAAACCCATGCAGAATTTTGCAACCTGAGCTTCTCTGTGAAGAAGAGAACAACCACACAACAAAACCAAAGCTGACTTATCATTTACAAAGGCCTTTTTGTAAGTGTCCTCAAACTATAGTATTTATATTAAAAGCAGCGTATAAGCTATTTCAAAAAGATGGCAGAGTAGAAAAATACCACTGGGACTGTTTTCTACAGAGCATGCATTGGGCACAGCACACAGCTGGGAGTTGCTGTCACTCCCATCCAAGCAAACCACATTTTGGAACCTCAGCAGCCGAGTACATGGAGTTTTTTTCCCCTAGAAGAAACTGGTGGTGCAGTGAACACCAAAAAGCACTTCTTCTGTCCCTCTGTCTCCAGGTGAAAGAGAATAAGTCTATCACAGCTACTAAACTCCTTATGAAACACCTGTCAGGTGCCCTTGTGAAATACCTACAACTGTTGGCACTGTAGCTAATCTTTTTCTTAGTTACCAGATGATTATTTTCCACATCAGTGGACAATGATAAAAGTAGATGACATTGTGCTTTCTTCCGCTTTAGATGAGGTTTTGACAGATAATAAATTATTTTACAACACTGGCTTTTATTTCCTTGTATTTACGCATGGAAAGCAAAATGCAACCAGGTTGTATGATACCGTTCTCAAATCACCAACTGGTATTGGAGGAACTAAACTGATAAAGGTTTCATTTTCCAGCCTGTGCCTCTTACAGCTTTTGCTTAGATGATCTTAAATCCCATGCGAGCACCCTGTGGTTTTTTAATTGCTTTTTGACAATAGGCAAAAATCCTCTGAAATATCAAGCTGTACGTGCCTGTCAAGGGGTGGTTGCCCATGTCCTTCCATGTGTATGTGAAACATGTTGGGACAAACTCTGCAGATGAAACTAGAATAAATCAGGGTGAACTGACTTGCTGTCAACAGACAAGTTCAAGTGTGTTTCAAGTGTGTTCTGTTAAACAGGAGACAAAAATTAACTCAGTACACCATCTTTTTGCTTGTAGAATAAGACGACATGAGTTTCAAGGCAGTAATGGTCAAGACTGAATTTAAAATAGACATCTTGTAAATATACTCACTCATTTTCCCCTCTGCATCTTCCATGTTAATTCCCTAACTGTGTACTTACCCATTAAATTTCATCATAGAAAATGGACCAAGAATTTTTAGGCCACCCTGAAATTTTAGCCGGTAACCAAGTCTTTGAAAATCCTCTTATGTACTTTCTACCTTAGACATTATCCCACAGCACCGTGCTATTTTTCCAGGGTGAAAGTAGTAAGCTACTTCTTTGTCAGTACACTAAGCACATGCTTTGGAGGCCAAAGAACAAGCTGACATATGAAATTACTAAATGTAAAAATTGAACATGTTGCTGTTCTTTTGTCTTGCTATCCTGATTACATCTGTACACAAAACTCTCTCTAGCCAACAGCTTCAAACCGCTAACTTTCCCAAAGGGTTGCACAGGATTTAGTGACAGCTTTCATTAAAGTCAACGGAAAGTATTTGGTACATAGCCTCACTGAGATCCATGGAGTCTCCTTGTGGTATATAAGTTGACTTTGCAAAAGGAAGTCAACAGGAATTGGATAGATAAATTCTAAAATGCCTGAACTTTTAGAGAAAGGTGGTCATGCTTTTATCCCTGTTATGTAATAGAGTTAAACTACTACTGGATCTCTTGGGAATAAAACCCTGTTTGGGCTGAAATTACTGAGGCTTCTATTTCTAGAGTTCTCAAATTCTTCTCTTCTCCTGTTTGAACCACCAGCTCTCCTGTTCTCATTTCTGGCCCGATGTTCAGAAGCACAAAGGGTTTCCATGAAAGGCACAGATTTTCCAAAAGTTGTAATGGTCCAGGAGGTCCCAGTTCCTTCTAAAAGTTTTAATTTTGCAGCTGCAAACTTCCTCTCTGTCTCAAAATCATTTCTCCTAGGGAAGACTCTCATAAGCCTGTAATCAAATACACTCTACCACCTAATCATGATTAGTGCTGTTCACAAGTAACACTGGTTTTAGCAGTGAGACAAAATCCGTGGTCCACCAAAAAGTTAGGTTGCAGTTGATTCCTTATAGGTGGTGAACTCCAATCTTAACAAACATTTCCAAAGGTCACTAAGGCACCACAATAGGTGCTCTGAGGTGAAGATTCAAGACTATTTCTTTTTAAACAGCTTAGTTTTTTACATATTTTAGAACCTGCCTGTATTTCTGTACTACTTGTTTTCAGTTGGGCATTTTCTATTCCCACTTTAACTGAGGCATAAATCTGCATGTAGAGTCAACCCCCTCCCCACACCTTTCATTATTTAATTTACTATCGGAAGTATTGTTACATGCTTTTGATAGGCAACACATTGATTTGTACTGTTACTTTTCTGCTGTGTTACATGAAAACCTGATTATCTACAGCCATCAGTCCCATTACAATAGAGCCCTGGTGTATGATTAGTCTTTAAATTTTTGTAGGGTAAGCTGCTTGCAAATCAGCTCTTGAATTTACAGCACTACCTTGGATATGACTTAACTAGAAAAATGAGTTGTCTTGAATCACAGAATGCCTTTGTTATCAGATCCCAGGCCAAGCAGTGGGCTCTGTTACTCTTAGGGACTCATTGACATTAATGTGGTCATACTCGCACTGCAGACAGCAGCACCAAATAGAACTGAAATAGAAGGAAACAGAGGGAGGGCAAAATCTGAGCAGTCAGAAACATCAAATTACTTCTCCCTGCCCATTCACAACTTTTTCCTGACCCCAGTGCAGTCAATGGGAGTTTTGCCAATTAATATCAATAGGAGGAGAATCTGGGTTAGATTGAGGTTTCCTGCTTCTGCCCACAGCAACACAGATGCATTCCAGACCACTCTCAGGAAGAAAAGGAAAAAAAAAAAAAAGGGCAAATTCCCAGTTACTGTGGCAACAGAGGGATGTCTCTTTGCTATCATGCAATTTTGAAATTCAGTAGCTGTTTTGTGCCATGACATGTGTTTCTCTCCTCTGTCAAATTAATGTTTTCTTCCCATGTGGAGGGCCCGTCAGGGAAAGAGCACAGAAGAAAACCATCAACACAAACAGCCCCCAGAAGCCTTTTCACATTTCCCACCTCACATCTGCCATAATGGCAAAATCATGTTTGCAAACAAGGAAAAACTGCCTTAAACATGTACTTCCCAAAACACAGAGAATGAATTCAGCCTGCTCTCTGAATGCCCCTCAATGCATGTGAGAGACAACTGGCAATAAACTGCCTCAGAACAATGCCAGGACCTCTGCTATGGAGAGCATCAGCTAAAGGCTGCACAGACTGTTCAACTCTGGCTGCGTTTATCTTCCTTTCTTACATTTTCCTACACCAAGGTCCTCACTGTTGTAGTCCTTGGGCTTGTTGACCATTACATTAAGGGCTGTAAACACCCAATGAGACTTAGGGCAAGGTTTGACAGCTTCAGGAAAGCAGTAGCAAATATAAAATATGACTGATAATGCCCTAAGGACTGGCACAGGCAGTCAAACCAAATGGGGATGCAAGTGAATTTTTCTTCCCTTCCACCTTGTGTTCCCTGTTTTACAGGAGGCAGTTCCCATGCTGACAAGCAGGCAGCCCTCTCTACAGAGCAAGACAACAGCAAAACCTGCCTCTGCAGCCAAGGACAGAGAAGAGACTGGAAACATATGTTCTCTGCATTTGGGATGATTCAGTTGAGGTAGACTACCCAGGTCAGAGCCCAGATGGTATAAACTGCTGAATCTCAGCGTTTACATTAGCTGAGAATCTAGTTTAAAAGTATATTTTAATTAAACTCCTGAACTCTTCTGATATTCTTTATAAAAAACCCCAAACCTCCAAACAACCTCCAAGGGGAAACTGAGGACGCAAAAACTGATGTGACTTCTCTAAAGTAATGCTGTGAGTCACCGTCAGAGTTCAGGCAGGAGCCCACATCTCCTGAGCATCAGTACAATACAACTGATGCAAAGGCAATACTGAGCTAAAACAACAGCTTAAGGAGGTCTGAACTGCCCTGTGCAATTAAGGAAACTGTTAGGTGAAAGTCTCAGGGCTGATACCTTAAAAGTCAATGTTATTAATTAATTAATCACTGAACAAAGCATGCTGGAAAGGGGGAGTAACACTGTTCTGTGGACTTCAGGAAGTTGTACTAGAGACAGAAGGCAGTGAGCTTTGAAGAGCACTTGAGAGAAAAGCACACTGAAGCCACATATGAGGCAACTGAGCTCTTTCAGCAAGAGCTAAACACGGGAAGACAAGGAAGACATTGGAGCCTCAGTGATGCAAGCTCAGCACTGCCAGTAGGTGGGATTCAAATGCCTTGGGGGCACTCAAGCCAAAGGGATTCCTGAGGGCATTTACAACTGTGCCATCTGTGCCTTATAGTGGAGCTTATTTTGTAGATGGTTTTTGGAAGAGAATTAATACCATCTTTCTCCCTCAGTTTAACCCTACTGTGGTGATTGACTGCTGGCATGAATGCCAAAACATTCAACACAGTAGATAATACCGCCCCCCCCAAACCCCAAACAAAACACCCTGTCACTTACTCATGGTACCTTTTCTGCGGTATTATCTTAAGCTGAAGCCATTAAGGAAAGGGTCTCTACTTCTCGGTTTGATTTTGTTACACAGTGTTCATTCAACCCATTTTCTAGCAGATCTATCAAGCCCCAAGAGCAGTACAGCTGCAATGTGAGTCAGCTTCAGGAGAGCAGACAGGCCTTGTCAGAGATGGTTAGTAAACTAGTCTTCAGCACCTGAGTGGGTTGAGGTGGTTTTGCAGAAGGTATGTTCGTAGGCAGTAGGATAAGCAAGATGTGGAATCACATGGGTAGGTACAGCAAGTATACCAGGAGTTTCTTCCCGAGCTAAGCGAATGAAGTGAGTACGACATCTTAGTAGAGGATGTCTGCAAGCTATCTGGCTTTCAAAACACGTTGTCATTTGTCATGTGAATAAAGATCGAAATTCAGAAATATCAAGAAATACAATAGAGCTTAAACAATATGGTACCTGCAATTGTGCAAAGTAAATACAACAGCCTACTGCAAAATAAAAATGAATGCGATTTATGAAATACAAAAGGCCAGAATGTAAGCCTCACAACTCTCCTGGGCGGGGGCATTCATCCAGGTATTCTTATTGGCTTCGGCGAGGGGGTAGGTGTTGCTCTTTACCGTCTGTACCCAGAGGCTATTTGCTTCCCCACCAGAGGATGGCAGCACAGAGACCCTTTCCTTCCAGAGTCCGAGGGGCCTGTGGTGGGAAGGCCAAGGTACAGCACTGGATAGTACACGAAAGCTAGAAGAAGGGTTAATTTGGCATTCACAGATGCAGACCACAGGTGCTAAGAATACTGCTGTCAACATCCTGCTCTAGATGGGGCACAGATGTAATAAACCTCATGGAGTGACTTGTTTGCTCGGTCTCTGGTAGTCTCTTGTGCAGAGACTGCTGTTAGCATGACCGTCCCCAGTACGTGGCCAAAATCAGTCCACAGCCTTCCTTCATATCCTGAGCAATTCGTCTCAACAGAGGTGTAATTATACTGTTTAGCACTAGGCACTGCAGACACTTGTTCCCAAGCCTGGTCTGTCATGTAACAAAAACAGATAATGAGACCCAAAGCCACAGTGTCACACAGAATGATATGCTGTGTACTAGGGACTAGTCAGCAACCACTGCCCTTAGACACTTGGAACCAAGGGCATCGAAGAAACTGTATTCATTAATAGTTTGGAAAAGAAATGGGTAACAAGTTACTTTGCTAACAGTATGTAAATCCATCATTAACAGCCAGCTGTGAGAGACCCTAGACAACTTGTCAGAATGCAAGAGGACTAATTTTATAAACCATGTTTTACAAAACTCACTTTATTAAACTGAACAGGAAGAATTGAAAGCAAGCTGAAGATATGTTATCTTTCAGCTCTCTAACACCACCACCCATAAAAGGAGCTTGTTAGCTCAAATGTGGATTGACCCCACCCCACAGCACATGTAATGAATCTGCATCTGACATATTCCACAACCCTTTTACCAAAGCAGCATTATTTTTGTTAATTAAAAAGGAAAAACTTCAGATCCGCTGGTAACCAAGGCAAGTCTCATCACACTACCTTACCACTATGGCTACACTTTTCTTTAGCAGGCATGTCTCTAAGACGAAACATGATAAACATGACCCAATTCCCACTGAAATCAAGGGAAAGTCTCCCGGTGACTTCAGTGGAGTTGTGTGCAAGCCAGTCCTTGGCCTCCCCGCTCAGATATCATCTAACAACCAGAGCCCACTGCGGCAGTGTTTTTTTGTTTTTTTTTTTAATAGAGAATTCTGTCTACAAATATATTAATTTAGATCACCAGACATCACCTTCCATGTATTGTATGCCACAGAACAGCAAATTTTGGCCATGAATAATAAATTCATTTCTTAGCGATTACTGAGGTTAAACTGTGAAAGTAAGCTATATTCCCTTTGAAGACACCAGGATAAAAATCAAAGTAACCTGATTTGGGGAAAGTCTGAGCAAGTCACCCCAGTGACTTCTTCAAGTCCAGATACCGAAGTATCATGGGTGTAACCTGATATTAATGACCCCACATTTTTTTTCTAAAAGAACTTAAATGTTCTGGCAGCAACAGGGAGTCATGCTTACTCCCCAAAAGATCATAAGCAGATACAAATCTTGCTTTACTCTGTAGACACAACTTTCCCATGTCTAATCTTCCTAATACTAGAATATATTTTTCTGATTGGATCATCCTATGGATTTTGCTTGTTTGGTGGGAAGGGTCATCTCTAGGGAAATGTTTCATGTCTTCTCTTCCAAAATCAAACTAGGAAAATGCACATTTCTGTAATGAAAGCTAAGAGTAGAGCCATTGTCCATTGACTGTGTAACTGTCTAAAGGTTCCAATTCTGACATTTCCCAAGTGCACAACATGCAATGATAACTGCCAGGTGTTTCTGAAGTGTTCCACAGCCTGTATTGGTAAAAGAGGAGGTGGAAGTAGAAGATTCAATGAAGGTAATGAAATATAGTGAATTGCTGCTTTCTCCAAGCCCTTTCTTCTTCAGGATTTCTAATAAGAAGAGATAGTTGGTGAATCCACACTTTGCACAAACATCTTCTCAACTCCAGAACAGAAGAATAAGAGGTAGTTCCCTTACAAGAAATGTCTGAGACCTTAATTCCAGTTTGGCAAAAGCAAACACAATTCCACTGATTTCAGTGGAGTTACAGATGGCCCACTTAATGTGCAACAGGGTCAATCCGTCCCTTCTCCCATAGTGTAGCACTGCTCTGCTTAAAAACCTTTGCTTTCAAAGTAATTAGCCATGTGTAAACAGCCTGCAACACTGAACTGCAATTAAATAAATGAATAGGAGACAGATGTATATTTTAAAACTTATCTCAGTAGTGGGCTTTAACAACAAGTATTGATCTTTTTTCTGTTTATTATCAGGATCTTATGTCAGTATCACAGACAAGGAACTGAGGATCTGCAGAACAGTATCAATTATTTTACACATATTTCTCCCTCCCACAGTTTCCTACAGGCATTAAGCTGGAATCATGTATAAGCACAGTGAGAGTCTCAGGAAGAACTCATTCTTCCTTATAAGCCATCTCAGCACTACAGCAGGTGGGCACAGGCTCTCTTGCTAAAAACAGAGGGAGAGAGAGAGAAAGAGAAGAAAATTGCTTACTGTTTCGAGGCTTCTCCTCATCCATGCCTTCATCTTCATTTTCTGGGTCAATATCTTCTGCTTGAGTTATCCAGTCTAAGTATCCCTTCAAATCCTCCTCTAGCTGTTGTTTTTCCCGTAACTTCTGGAAATCACCCCGAGCCTTAGCCTTCTCTCTTTCTTTGGAAAACTCCCTAGCAAGAGGGAGGGAGGGACAGGACATGGGCGGAGGGAAGGAAGAGATTGAAAAACAATGGGTTAGACTGATTTCCACTAGAAAGTCTCCACATCCTGTGTAGCACACCCAGCTTACTCTATCCTTTCAAGACAGACACATGAATGGAGATTCCTTGCTAGATACACATGTAAAACAGCTGGAGCGTCCACATTTTTACCAATGCTTAGGAAAAGATTAATACCTTTTTTTACTCCTTTCATTCCCAACATTTGATTGACAATTCAAATAAAACGCATATATAACATTTATGTACAATACCATATACTTTCTAATACACTTTATCACTTGCTATTCTCCAGCAGTTATCCATAAATATCTATATGAGTTAATGGTTAATTTAATTCAATGATGAACTGTTTGACAATAATCTGATATCTGGAGAGTGAGATGGTGGCTCTAATTTTTAGCCAGGTTTCAATCTGTCTTTAAGATTATATGCGTAATCACAACTAAATTGGGCTAATTGTAAGTGTAATTAATGGTACTCACAATTCTGTACACATTTAATTATTGACAATTTCATCCACAGTACTGGACAATATATTTAAAACCCCAGACCTCAATATTTTACTGCAGACTTTCAGTATTTAGGGCTGTTATCTGACATGAAACTTTTTCAAATCTCAAGTTGGGTCAACAACTATGATAAATTATGGGTAGACAAAACTAATAGATTCTGCCAGAAAGTGCGCTAGGGTAGACATCTGACAGTTTTATGAAAGACTACTATTGAGAATATAGGTTTAAAACAGAGGGCATAGGAATAAGAATTTCATGTTGCTTAGCTATGAACTTGGGTACTTGCTTTGCCTTCTTTTTGGCTGTGGTGCTCTTCCTTCCTCTCTTTCAGAGACACCTATAAGGCATTGTTTTGTTTCTAGAAATGCTGACCTAACTCTGTTTAAACTCTGTCCTGTGGTTCTAAACCAGATTTTAATGCTTGTATTTTAAAAAGTAAGCTTAATGATTGTGAAAAGTGCTAGAGCAAGAGTACTTAAGCATTAAGTCTTGTATCTGCTGAAGCAGATCATTACATAAGGCACACACAGCAGATAACATGGTCCTTTGTTTCTAGAAATGAGAGGTAAAGTAATTTTCTCCAATGCATTACCCATTATGCTTGCTGATGACTGTTAGCAATGAGTGGATTTTAAAAAAAACCTCCACCTAATATTTGTCTTAGTTTGCTCCTGCAAAAACAAATAGGAAACCTACCACTAACTTTGGTGGGATAATATTAGGATTATGAAAATCCTACCCAAGATGTTAGTGAGTGTACCATGTGAAGTGTCCTCAAGCAACTGAGATGGAGGTGAGTTTCTAAGTGATGGCGAAATACTTCCTTCCTGTCTGGTCCAAAACCCACTGAAAGATTTCCATTGACTTCACAGGCTTTGGATCAGGCTTTCAATATTATGAGCTGTGCATGAAACCAGCACTGCAGCAGAATGAAAGTAGGATGATGCTTTAATTTCAAGCCAAAGTATGTGACAAAGTATGCCTGTGTGATCTTCACCCCTGTTACATTGCTGAGGGTTCAGCCCATCCCATGGGAGTGTGATAATGAAGGTGGAAATGAGGAAGAGAATCAGTGACTTCTCAGGCCTGAAGGTAGATCACAGTCAGCCCTGGGACCAAACTTAGCCACAAGGCAGAAACAGCTATTGCAAGCATGGCAAGAATGAAAAGTCAAATTTTCTCATGCTGGGAGCAATATTTTGCTATTTTAAATGTAAAACAAACAAACAAACAAACCCCCAACAACAACAATAAAAACTATACAAAGAATTTTAGAAAAATTCAATCAATAGCAGTTATATTTCCTGCTTCAATAACATCTTTCCTGTGGTCTGACATAGTGCCTTACCCAAATTAATTAACTCTTAAAAAAAAACAAACAACAAAAAAAAACCTGAAGCTATGTATTATTGAACCTGTTTGATAAATCAAATCCCAATATTTCAATTGTTGGCTCCTAAACTGGTATTTTAGAATCCAGAACAAATGGGTCCAATTTTGAAAGGGACCAAGCCCTCAACTCCAAGTAAGAACTATTTATATGTGCATGGATATAACTTGCAAGGGGCTGTTTTAGAAACCAAAGTGGAAAACATCATGAAACAGCCCAGTTTACAGAAAGTGAAATTCCTACTGTGTACTGAAGTGGATCATTTATGGTAGATGCACGTAAGCTGAATGCCTACTTGGGTCTTGTCAGTCCCCACTTACTGTCTCTCTCAAATAAGACTCAGGCTGGGGGCAGAACTGACTAAACCAACGTGAGATTTTAACATGATATCTTTACACTGACTGTCTGTATAGGACTGAATTTGTTACCTAGCTTTTTAATGGCACAACTGAAAATACCGTGATTGCCTAGTCTAAATGATCTGCAATTGCATGTCGCTTTCCTTTGTACAATGTATGATACTCCACATCTCAGATGACTCTCTAAAGAAGACAACTTATTTAAATTATCTTGATTTCTACTAACATTAAATCATTAAGAACAGGTGGCTCAGGAAATTGCTAATGCAGTTCACGATCAAGAATTACTATCAATGGTCATTTACCATCCCATGTGAAATGAGTTGGTGACCTTAGACCAGTTCCTCTTGCAAGCAGGTGTGCACATTACCTCTGCCACCATCACAGCTGGCAATAAATGGTCATTGTTTGCAGTTTCAGCAGAGAGGTTAAGGACCAAATAAACTTTCTGATGGAAGTTCCATCGTGAGTTTGGAGGTGGCCTTCTCAAAAAAGATTGCACTATCATGCCAGGATAAGGTCAACAAAGGCTTGCAGAACCACCAAGCAGTCTGTCTCTTTTCAGTGAACAAGAGAACATCAGTTTAAGAGTCAGTGAATCTGGTTGTTTTTACCCAAATTCAGTTTGCTTCACTTTCCTTTACTTCTCCTAGACAATTATAAGATACATCTGCCAATGGGAATACAAAAAAGCAGAGTATTCTGGAGAGATGTTTTCTCTGTGTGAGGTTAGAATGGGTCAAGATCATAAATATAAACACCCAGCTCTGTATCCTGTGCTGTTCCAGAAGAAAATTTCTCTTGCCCATGCTGATGATGGAATATAGGTAATTCTTTTGTATATCAGATCTCAGTATGATTTCTCACATTTAGAGGAGTGATGGGAAGTGAGCAAAACAGCAGAATTCCAGCAGTTCAAAGCTCTTGCTTACTACTAAAAGTGCAGCACAAGGCTTCAAACCCTGAGAAGTACACGAAGGAATGGGAAGGGTTGGAAGAGGGGACAGAAGACTAGGAAAAAGTCCTGAAAAGTCACAAAAACTGCTCCAGGAGGAGCTACAACCACAGCCAGCCTCCCATTCGCTCTGACCTCTTCTATGGCAGTAACAGCATCAAAAGCAGCCAACTAGGTTTTCCAGGATCCTCTCAAAGCAGAAGAAATGGCTGTTCTCCTGCCCTCCATTTGCCCTAGGCAACTGCTTGTTTGGTCTGTGTTCTGGGATTTGGATCACTGCTAGGTAAAATATAAAAGAAATGTGAATCTATATGCTTAGGCGTGCAGGTCTAAAAGTTGAACCAACTTGACCATTTTTTTCCTCACTAACTGACTGAAACAGATAACACAGATGTGAACATCTCTGATCTCAAGACACCTTTAAGAGGGGCTTCACTGCTCACAGCAATCGTGGAATCCTTTTGCTTAGGCTTGAGGAGGTCTACTGTGTGATCTGCTGACTAGATATTTCCTTTGGAATACATGAATTTTATATTGTGCTCAGTCAAGACAGGAGGAGGATTATAGCTCTACACATGAACACTCTGTCATACTATTTAGCTTAGCATGTGACTAGTAAATTCACCAGAAGGACCATGAATGGATGACATACCTGAGGAGAAACAAATTACAAATGAGCTCTTTAGGCAGAGCAGAACTCAGCATTTGATTTTGCAGGTGCAATCAAGGTGTCTTTGTGAGTACAATTAATTACACTTATACATTCAGAAGTGATTAAAAAACCTAAGCTAATCTGTCATTGACAAAGTCTACCTGCATGACATGCTTGGTGAAGTTCCTTAAATAGATAAATGGGAAGAAAGGTGCCCAGAATGGATATACGAAGATGCCCAGGAATGCTGCTTTGAATCTACATAGAACAGCCAGGTGGATCATCTACATAGATCGGACTAATAGCAATAGCAAGTGTCTAAAAAAAAAAAAAGCTGAATCTGCAAAGTGAAGACACTTTGCAACTCTGCAGAATTTAGAACTGCTTTAGGAAGTTAATTGTTTAAGACCTGCTTATTTAGCCCCCACCAAAATTTGGAACATTTCTCCCATAATTTCTGTGTTTTTTCATGGATGCAAATTCTTGAGTTTCTTTTTACTTTTCTCCAGTTGGGAAAAATTTTGCAGAAACAGCGCAGCTGTCATAACACTGTGAACACAGCCAGAAAGAGTGACTCACAGCTTAAACAAGGTGAACTTCATCTTTGATTTCAGTTCTCTCTACAGACTGTTTCCATCTCTTACCACTAACTGTGGTGGTCTAGCTGCAGTATGTCAGGAGATGGAAGATCTAGGCCCCAAAACACTTTCTTGAGTTGAAAAATGAAAGAGAGAGAAAATTCAATTTTTAATTATGTACAGGCACAAATCCAAGTGTAGGTAAATTGAATCAGCAGTGCTTCAACGGTATGCACTCCTCAGGGCTGGGCTCACAGGCACTGTTTATCCAATCAGATACTATACAATCTTTAACCACTGTCCTATATCATCCTTGAGTGCACTTCTGATACAACAGATTACTTTCTCTCTGTCAGCTGCTCATCATCCTCCACTACTGCTGACATTCTTACGTGCTGACTAGAGTATCCACCTGGAGAAACAAGGAGCTTACATTTTAAAATTGTACCCAGAGTATCACTCTCCAGATATCCAAACACAGACTATTACCTGACACTTCATTACCAGGGATTTTTTCCCACTCCCATTACTGCTTGGAAACCCTTCTCCTTGCAGCAGCTGTCTTAGCAGCATGTCCTCCTCAATGGAGTAATGAAGACAGTAGTAATACCTCCTGTAGATCTGCTATTACCTGTCTCTTTGCAGGATGGCCAATGATGGATCTTCTTCTCTGGTCCTACTACTGCCCTTCCTATGTTGTTGGCCCAAGTACCGAGGACATAATTTCTGTGAGGCATCAAGTCCTCTCTCCTGCTCAGAGATCATTTTCCCCCTCTTATGATCAAAAGACAGGGGACTTCAGAGCTGCCCACTCAGGCAACAGGTACAGGCTCTGACCAAATTCATTTAGAACTCATTAAAGGAGGCAGGATGTTAGAAACAAAGAAAAAGAGGATGCATAAAAGTCCTCATACCATATTTATCCATGTACATAGAATGGCTGTAGGCACCCAGTCATGCCCAAATACAGAATTAGAAGCCTAATTCTACGGGATCTTTTTTTAAAAATCTTGCGAGGAATGTTTGCTGTCTTGATTCCTCTAATTATGTGGCTCCCCAGGGGCAGTAAATCTTTTAACTACTGGGGACAATATCAATTGTTTTTAATCAAAGCTACTAAAATGATGCTTTGCAGTGAGGTTTATACTGCAGAACTGAAATATAGCTAGATGTCTTAGGAATGCTTAAACACTAAAAGGAATTCTCCCACTTCTCTGTTCATCCTTAGAAAAGGTCAGAGGGAAATGATCTTTTCTCCCTGCATCATGCTAGGCTTGTAATCTGCACAATAGAGAAGATGTGCCCAAGACACTCTCCAGGGAAAATAGTCTTCCATTAGGCTGTGCTTTAGAGATACTAAGCAATGTGAAAATTTCTCATGTGAGAAGACACAATTTGGCAAGAATTTCATCCCACAAATGTGAAGGGATTTGTCTCATGCTCTCATTCCTCCTTCAGTCCCACTGACTCTTCCAGAAATTTAACTATAATCCCCTTCTTCTATGGTGAATGGTATGCTTCGCCCACAGGGGAGCATAGCATTGTCCTCTTCCCACAGAGTACAGGTAGAGGTTTTAGGTAGAGGAACATGTAATAGGAAAGAGTTGTCTTGTATTCCTTTGGTTTAGTCAAAAGACTCCTTCCATGCCATTAGGAAAGCCATATTTTGCTATTGGCACAGCAATAGCCTAGGCCTTCTATTAAGGTTCTTGAGATCAACCCACCACTGCCCATTGTTTTGGTAACAAGAGAGTAGGAATAGAAATACAAATTTTTAAAAATAAACAATAATAAAACATTTTCCTGGTACTGCTTACCCGCTAAGTACACCGAGAACCAAGTTAAGTACAAAAAATGACCCTATGATGATTAGTGTAACAAAATAGATCCAGGGCCAGTCCCTTCCTATGGCATCATTGACCTGGAAGAGTGGAATGATAATTAGTGAGACAAGCTCAGATTCTGAGCACTGCAAGGCTCCAGCCAAAGAGATCCCAAGTCACCAGCAGTAAGATTTTCAATAGCCAGTTTTCTGGAAATTTATGACAGGTTGACATTAGAGATTTTGAATGCCCTGAGGTTGAATTTCTTTGTCAGAGAATAACACCTCTTTCGTTACCTGTACTGTTACTTGAAATGTTTGAACATTTTGTCAAAATATTTGAGAGCTGATGTGAAGTTTCCTTGGATTCAGATTTTTAATCCCTCTGAAAGAGTCCTGGTGACAGGGAAGAACCCTTATTATGGAGTCTTGCCCTGTAGCATTGGAAAAAGGACACCAAAACTGTCAGCTTACCCGCTCAACACACCAAGAACCAGATTTAGAACGAAAAAGGATCCAAAGATGACCAGACTGACAAAATACACCCATGGTAACTCATAGCCCATAGCGTCCTGCATCTGGAAAGACGAAGGAAAGTTAGAAGACAGAGAGGGAAAGCAGAAATGATTAGGCAAAGGAACAGATGGAAAGGTTTGTAAACAGAGCCTGTGGTTGGTTTACACATAATCATAGCAAGTGTTTCTGTATGTTCTTTCTGATATGGCTGCTCCTTTGCTTTTTTATTCTAGCTGTTTCCTTACAGGCAGTGGTTAATATAGGCTGAGATACAACCATGTGCCATATTGGCACTTCTTTGGATGGTCAAAGCTGTGGACTGTCACTTTCTGGAGTTAGAGCACCACAAGGGTCCATCCGATGACTTCTAAATGTCTAACCACTGCACATACATATGACTCTTTGCTGTCAGTGAAAATATTGCTAGTTTTTGCTAAGCATTACCACAGTGTGTTGTCAGATCACGTTTACTTCCCATGTAGCACAGGTACACGTACCTCAGAGAGAAGCATGTGGTAACTGTGAGCAAATACTGATCTTTCCCTGGCAATGCTCTGGTAATCTTCACAGTATACCACAATGAGGGCAGTAGCTGTTTTTGAGGAAGGTCCTTCCAAGGCCCACCATGTTCTGACCTGGTCAAGTGTTTTCTAAAGCTTTCTCACAAAATTCCTTTCTCTCCTTGAAGGATGAATCTCTTCAAAATGTGATTCTTACACAACTGAATACTCAGAGAATTTGAGACTGTAACTGAATGACATGAGCATAGAGGTCTAGCTTTCACACTACTACAAGCATCTGGAAATGAAGCAGGCAGACTATTGTTTTAGCACCAGAACCTGTAATTATGTGTAGAGCAACTCTAGAACATCATAAGATATTGTATATATTCTAAAAGCATCTGGTACATAAACACTATTTTATCTTGAAGTCTCCTTCAAAGTTCAAAATTTTGGAAAGTTGCTGGATACCTTAATAGAATCTCACTTTCATGATGGTATCAAAAATATCAGAGTCTCCTCTTCTTTACTTTTCGTAAACACTTATCACCTGAGCCAGACATAGCATCATTAAAGAAACAGATGGTGGTTAACACTTTCAGGAGCACTAAAATGATTTATGAATGTAAATTGCAGACTTGAAAGTACCTAAAGGCATAAAACAGCCTAGGTTCCTTTGTTTTTCATGCTTTTGAAAATTTTATTGTATGTTGTCCTCTCCTTCCAGGAAAACGCTCTCTTCTTTGCAACCTAAGCATTTGTTATGATCACAGAAGAAATATGCTTCCATACATGGGCACTGAGACACACTTCAGGGGAGGCAATCTGACTCAAGATTCATAACAACTCAGGAAAGGAATTTCAGACCTTCAGTAAGACAAGGCAGGAGAGTAACACTATTAAAATCAGTTCTTTGTGGATGGAAGTCCATTATCCATTTTTCTTTCAAAGTACAGTCACTAAAGCCCTTGTCTGGCAATAGTCCACAGTCAACAGGCCGATCCAGAACTCTACCACAGGTCTCCTTCAGCTGTGACTGAAGTAGACTCATTAAAAAATAAGCTCAAAATCTGCCTCTGTGAAAACAGTTCATCAGCTCCTTCCTCATAGGATTAATACATTTGGTGGTCAGAAGAGAGTACCTGAACATTTAACATTCCCTAAGCGTATTAACCAGCTTCCCTTTTAATACTTTTGTAGAATTGCTCAGTTAGTTTATAAATAATACTAATTATTCTTTATGTTTGCAAGCCACATTTCATCCCACATGACCAAAAAGTAGACACCTCTGGTGTAAAATACATCAGTGCTTTAAAGAGAACAAAACATCATAGTATATAAAGATGGAAGCAAATATTCACCTGAAATCACAGTGGAGAAATCAAGCAGGCAAAATGTAACTGCCCAAGCTGGAATTCAGTAAAGAAATGAGACTTAACATCCTCTCTCTTCTCCAAAGAATGCCACTATCTATATAAAGCAATCCACACAAAAAATGACTACGGATAACTTTGAAAAACTGCTGTAAGAATTTACCAGTGCAGGAACAGTGATGACTCGACTTCCCTCTAATTAAGATAGATGGTGATTAAAAAAGCCTCAGCTGTATGGTATTTATCTCTCAACAGGGTTTCTTTGTCAGCTGGGAAAGTAGAACTTCTCAAAGCTGTCGTACAAGTGAATCCTAAATAACAAATGCCAGGTACAGGATTCAGGTGCATGTCTGGCTGTCTTTTGTACTGCTCTAGCACAAAGAAATTTCCAGATGGCAAGCAGCTTCCATCGTGGCCTGGTAAAGCATATAACTAGAGTATAGCGTACTCTGGCTATTCCCAATGCCTGCACAGTTACGCAATGATTGTACCAGCTAGCATCGACGTATAATAGACCTGCATTCTGGTACAGCAGGGAATTTGGGACTTCTCAGACTGAACGTCTAGGAGGTTAGCTTTTCATCTCCTTCTTATTGCCCAGTCCTGCATGTAACAGAGAAGCTGAAAGGCAGAGACAGTGATAGCTTCTCAAGTGTAGAGAAACCATCAGTATTTGGCAGACAGCTGAGTCTGTGTCCCTGTTGCTGGACTTCCTAGGTTTGGTGCTCTCAGGTCTCATCTTCTTTAGTAGAAGTCAAGATTATTCCACGCATTGTGGCACTGAGCCACAGGTGACAGGAACGTATGTTATGTGTTGATAGAACATTAGGTATTTGATAAATTATGTTAAAAACCCCTTTGATAAGGAAACAGTACACTGTGAGCTTACTATTTGCTCTTGAAAAACATCTGCAGGAGAAATGCAGAGATATAGGCTGTTTGGCAGAAGTTAGGGGAAAAAAAAAAAGAAATAGACTTACTCAAAACAGTAACAGCAATGTATCAACATTTAAGAAACATTAAATTCTTGGCTAAGATTGTATCCTTCCAAATATCTGGAAATGCTTCCTCCAAAACAAAAGTATCCTAAAGTCCAGGATGGACTGTCCTAACTGAACAATGCTCCCATACAGATAATATTAAAAACCTTGCACTTGTGTTTGAGTGAAACTGCTTCCTGAAGACTTACCATCATTCTGTGAACATGTAGCTATTAATCATGTGTGTATGCATACGTGTCCTATTGACTGCAGCTGGAGGCTTTCACAGCAAGCATAACTTAGGTGGTAGAGCTGATTTTTCCTAATTATGGTGTTGAAATGGAGAAGCTGCAGAGGGTCATAACAAGATCAGAAGTGTTACCATTTGCACACTACTGAGGACAGAAAATGAGGTCTGCAATAGGTTACCTCTCTAGGATGGACAGTACAACTCCTGATACACAGTTCAGCTCTCTGGTCACTGAGTGCAGTACTTCTCCCTGAGTGTTTACTATTAACCATATGAATCTCAACAGAAAGGTGGATCATCTTCCAAATTTACAGTTCTGAACAAAGACTATCAGCCAGTGTAGGTCTGAATTATAATATACAAGCTACAGTAGTCAAGGTGATTGCAACCTGATATCAACTTAAGCATGTATGGGACAATTGTTAGGTCAGCTGGAAGCACAGCATTGGTAGGAATCTGCAGATGGTCATTTATAGAAATAATTCCGCTTTCTGCGTCAAACTGCCTGACCTTTCACAGCTCACATCTCACTACTCTCAACAGTGAGAAAGTTGGTATGTTTCTGAACATTAATGCATCATCTCTCATAGACCTCAGGGTTAAGGATCGTAGATTCCTTCTCATGATTTGCTACATACCCTCTCTGGCACTGTGGGGACATCATTTTGGCTTGTTATGCTTCAGCTTTCCAATCTGCAAAGTGGGATACTACCTTGACTTATTGGGTACTGCCAAAGAAACCACTGAGCGTCATGACAAAAAGAGGGTATTTCAGCCTCTTTGAGGTCTGATGGACCTTGTGTACTGGGGAATACCTCTTCCTTTGCCAAGCATCCTTAACTGCTATCATGACTATAGCATTTCAATGTCCAGTTGAAGGCTTTTCTCTCAATGATACAGATAATCTCCTAGAAATAACATCAGGATTTTTAATTCTGTAGTTTGCAGTTTCAGTAGGGGCCAAGGAATAAAAGTCTATTTATCTCTATAAATAGACCTTTGTGCCTATGTCTTCTGGTTCTTCAGAAGACATAGGTGAAGGCATATTGGTAAAGCCACAGGAGATATGCATGCCTTACTTGTTTAAAGATTTTTTTTTCCCCAGGGATAATAGTCTGGCACATTTTGCAAGTACCTCATTCATTACACAGACATCATGGTTCAAAGCTAATGTTAGAGGCATATTATCTATTAACATAATGGTTGAGCATCACCAAGCATATAGTGGAGGTCTTTCAGTCACTTAATGGGAGGGGTAGACACAATTCACTAAATTTTGCTGACTTTACAATTCACACACCCACACCCTGACACTTTGTGCGAAATGTCTTTCAAAAATAACTGAAAGTTACAGGAAAAGTTTAATCCATCATAGAAGGGCAGCTGTCACTGGAATGCAGCAAGCTGAAGAAAAAAATTAAGTCTGTCTTGTTCAGTGCACAATAGTGGAGAGCTGCAGCTTAATGGAAAGTAACTTAGCTAGGACACCAGGGCTAGGCTTCTGTTTCTTGAATAAATTGCTAATTGATTTCTAATGACTATAGAATGTTATGATAGCTTTTTTAAAATACAAGTTAAGTGATTCAAGTATTCTGTAATGAAGTGTATAACCTTTCACAGAGTAACATTAATCAAGAGGAGCAGAGTACTCAGTAAAATTAAAGGGCAGTAAATCTGGAAATTTTGTGAAGAAATGCTATTTTATGCAGCCTATCTGTGGAATTCACTGCCTCAGGAAATGATCTAGCCAAATGTAATGGTTACAGCCAGTAGCAAGATCTCTAATTGAAACCAAGTCTTTCTTGTAACAATATCAAATTGGAGAATATCGGGAGCAGGAGACAGCAGAAAGAAGAGGTAACACTTAATTTGTGCTGAATATATCTGCCTGCTTGAAGCCTTCATTTTGAAAACCACCTTTTTCAGGAAAAGTAATTAAGCACCTTCATAACTTTAAGGATGCATGGAAGTGATTTCCTCAGCTTAGATCAAAGATCAAATGGTAGCCTACTTGCAGGCATAGCTCAGGTGATACATGAAGGGCCATGCATATACTAATGTGAGATTTAGATATTTATCATTGATAAATTATGAAGTAGAGAGGTTTGGATTAAAACATAAATTTTCCTTTTTCTCTCCCTCTTTCCTTCTCTTCCCATGAATATTTGGGTGAATGCACTTCATTCACACATATGCTCATGGAACTACAACTTTAAACTCTGCTTAAACGTTACTAGAAACTTTTTTTTTAATAGGATGACGCACTGTTTTGTACTGTGAGGGAATAATGTTTTCTCCTAATTTTTTACTCAGAACTCAGGTACAAAAACAATTAAAATAAACAGAGGATGGAACTTCACCCTTCACAGCTACAGCTGTGTTGACAATACCAAAGGAAAAAAAAAAATCTACATTATAGACAGTCAGTAAATCCTACATCTCAGGCAAGGGCTATGTAGCCTAGAAAGGAAAGTACTCCTACCCTTCCATTATTTCATTGGCTTCCATTATATCTTCGTGATGCTTTCATGATAGTTAAAGCTTTGCTTTGTTTCTGAAACCTCACAGACTGACTAAAATGCTTTGCATTCATACAGCCAAGGAACAAAAAAGGTCTCATAAAACCAATGTAACCCTTCAGAAGTAACTAAGGTGGGGTGAAATCCCAGAAAGCCACAGTTGCTCCTTATGATTGTTCTGAAATACTCCGCATTTTGTACCTGGCACTATCAGATGGATGCAAAGGAAAGACTGGAGAGTTCAGCCCAGCTTCAGTCTGAACTAATGACACTCAAAGGAAGGAGCAGCACTTGATCCGTTGCTCCTGTTAAAAATTATGTTTTGACAATCACATTTCTTTCATTTTGAAGTACTGAAGGAGAAGGCAAATCTTTAGCTCAGTTGTTCTCTCCAAGCACTTATTTTTAAGGCTCTTCTTACTGCATTACCTCAATTATGGAATTTTACAAATTCCCTATGTGCATTCTATATGTACGTATAGACACTTATAACCATTTTTCAGAGTGTCTTCATGAGAAAGGCAAGACAGAGTTGAAGACAAGTGCACAGGGATCACGAACCAAGGCAGAGAATGCTCCAGACAGCTTATTCTGCTACACGGTCACTGTAGGATAAAACCAAAAAACATAGGCAAGACTCATCATACGCGGCCAGTGGGAAGAATAATAAGATTCCTATGTGTACCTTGGTTCTCCAATTGTTCTGTGTGCTCTGTAGTGATGTAAGGAGAAAATTAAAATTCCACTCTAAGTTAGAAATATTGGCAATTTGTACAGAACTCTCTGCAGGAGATAAACGGAGCCATTAACTGAGAAAGGACTGCCTCGATGAGGACAACAGAAACATCAAGGGAAGAGATTAATTTGCAACAGAGAACCCTTGAGAAAGAATCAAAGAAACTGCAGCAATGGAAGATAAGTCCAGAAGAGAGGAGGGGAAGGAGGCAGATGGATCTGAGATGACGAAGTCTGCAGAGGTTGCTTCTTCACCCCTGCTAACAAAGAATATGTTGAATCTGCTGTAAATGTCCTCACCCAAGTACACCTGCTCTGATCCAGGTGAACAGTAATTCCTGGTTTATTTTAGAAAAACTTTTGGTATACCTTTAGTTCATTGCTATGCTGCCTTATCTCCCTGACAAGAGGGTGAAGTCTCCAGAACGGACCAAGCTTCCCATATAGCACTATGGAGAAGACAAGAGAAAGCAGTGCTAGGCTCAACCTCAGAGTCATGACAGCACACACTCCTGCAACAGATACACCTTGACTGGCTTGAACTTCTTGGGGAGACTGTGTAAAGGCAGGAGTCCTGCAGAAGAGCCCTACCAGGCTGCTGCAACTTGTGCAAGAACAAGGCTAGAGGGAAGGTCTAGAAGCACTACCGTATAACCATGTCAGCTGCTTGATAGCAAAGTGAAAACATGTAAAATAGCTGTTTGAGCTTCTCTGAAATTATACGCAGTGGAATGCCGTTTTGGTTATATGAACCCCCTTCAATGAAGAACACATAAAAGGTGTGAAGCAAACTGTATTTGCTCTTTGTTGCATACAGTATGCGGGAAGTGCCTTGCTACCAGTAGAATTTGCCAAGCTTATTTCTTTGTAACAGCACTAAGTCATGTTTTCATCACTCAGTAAATACTGGCCCCGCCTTTTCAAGGATATGCACGCTTTCTCAGCTGGGAAAGACTGTATAAAGTCTGAGACATATAAAACCCCCCAAATTTCAACTACCTAGCCCCAGATTACAGATACTGTATGCTGACACCGAATCCTTCCACTGTGTTTTTTAGCCCCCAGTATATAATCACTGGACTCCACAACATTATTACATTCTTTGGTAAAGTTCTATGTTCATATTTGAGCTGTTTCGGTTTGGGTGCACATTGTATTTTGCAGTCAGCTGTTCTTTAACAGACTGAGCTATTATGGGAAATAGAAGGTCTCTGTCTGAGAGCGGGAAGAGAATTAAAACTTGAATTCAAATGCCAGCAGGTCAAAATGTCTGTGGCACACAAGGATTGAGCTGAAATGTTTTTCTACTGCAAGCTTTTTCTGTTGAAAATGCTTACTGATCCCATACTTCTACAGCACAGTAGTTTGTGCTTGCTGGAGGGTAGGGCTGCAATATTGACTTGTGTGTTTACTAGTGTCTTAATTAAATCTGTAATTTTAAATAGCCTTCACCCACGTTTCCTGTATAACTTCAACTGATGGCAAAGGCCACTGGCATTTGACTTCACACTTTTCATTTCAAAATAGAGGAAAAAAAGTTAGGCTCTCCCTTCACTTAAAGAAAACAGCAGTGTTGCTGGGTTTTGTTTTCACAAAGTTGCGACATTTATTAGCGCTAGTAATGTTTCAAAGGGACATGGATTACCATGGCAAATCAACTATCTGAAAAGTGAATTTTGCTGACAAAATCTCAGCATATTAAATTTTGTTAGTGCAAGTACCACTGCAGAATTCCTATAGTCAACTATACCAGGGGAAGGAAAACAGAAATAATCAGGAAGTTGCACCTCCTCCTATCCTACCTGTACTCTTTGTGCTTTCTTGTGGGACTTCTCTGTTTTTCTGTCAAAACTGGAGGGGGCTATGTACCTCTGCAGCATGTTTGGCCATACAGGGATTCTGAACTCCCACTGAAAACATTAGTTACACAGTGAGAATTCCTTACATCAGAGACAAATTCTGAGCTCCAATAAGCCTCCTGCTTTGCCACCTCACTCTCTTTCTCCGGGATTAATACACAAAAGAGAAAAAAAATAATTAAATGTATTTCATTTCAGTTTAGCATAGACCATGTTACCCAAAAGTGAAATATTGAAATACATTTAGAATTGTAGAATCATAGAATGGTTTGGGTTGGAAGGGACCTTAAAGATCATCTCGTTCCAACCCCCCTGCCATGGGCAGGGACACCTTCCACTAGACCAGGTTGTTCAAAGTCCCATCCAACCTGTCTTGAACACTTCCAGGGATGGGGCATCCACAACCTCTCTCTTCTTCCTTACATGTAATCTAAATCTACCCTCTTTCAGTTTAAAGCCATCATCATTTGCTGCCAAGTGATAAAGCAACTCACATTCTAGAGTGTGCTGGAACTGTTGCACTTTGAGGATGCAAATAATTCCCTCTAAACTATTCCCTCAAAAATTTTTTGATGGTTTGGGGGTTTTTTGGGGGTTTTGTTTTTTTTTTTTTTTTTTCACTGGTGGCTTGGGTCATTCTCTGTCTGCATTAAGGCTGACTGTGTCATACAGACCGTCTGGGAAAGAACAGGCCATACACTGACCCAGGCAGAGCTCTTGAAGACACTAGGCCCAGACTGAGCAGGTCTTCAGACTTTCCACAAACATAGCCTAGAGTCCAGTATGCCAAGCCCTTGATCTTGATCCATTCTGCTTGTTGATATAGATGATGACTGGCAGATTATTTTCCCTACCTCTTCCCTACTCAACAGCTAACATCAATAGTGACATTACTTTTGCCTTCTTATTACACTACTCTTCCTGACTCCTGAACAGTAGATCTGCTTAGAGGAGATTCATGTCATTGATCTATCTGCAGTGTTCTGCCAAAGTCAGGTCCCTATACAGGTAACAGCACCCATTAAAGTTTTCACATGACCAATTACATGAGTGGGTTAGCTTGTTGGGTGAATTTTCAATTTGCAGAAATGCCATGTAGTGACCTCCAAAAATTATTTGGACTTGTGTGACTTAATCAGGATTTGAATTCAGGTCTCCAGAGGCAAAAGTCAGAGCTTTACACGAGTTGCTTGTTCCCATGTAAGTGTGTATAGCTTTTTTCCCTTTAAAAGAAAAAGGTTGATCTTTGAAAAAGTCATCCAAAAGCCCAAAGGCTATTTAGCCACAGGGCTGATAGTTCTTTCATTAGAGCTACTGCAGCAGTTCCATCTCTTACTGCTGCTCAGTTATTTAAAAACCTTTTCATCTTTTAAAGGCTTTGGATATTCACTCCAAAAGAATAAAGTGTTGATTTCAAGCATGAAAATATCCCCTAGGATGGTGGGTTTCCAAATCTAAAGATTTCATTTCATCTTAGAATTCTGGGCTATCCCTTCCTGTCTCTGCTTATTTTGTATTTACATTTGCATGGCTGATTATCCAGAAAGGATTTTCTGCCTGTTTTACTGTATTGCTGTTTTATAACTGCTTCTATTTATCTCAGTGCAGACTGATAGCAAATTCTACCACAAGTATATCAGAACAGCACTGATTGCTGCATGCACAGGAATACACAAGCACATACTGTTCATTGATTTACATAGTCAATTAAGTCCTTAAAAATAAAGATAATGAAAAACAGTACTGTAAGCTGTAGATAATCACTGCCTGCTTTAATAAGTGGAGGCATGACTGTCAATTCTTTTTTTGCACTTGATCAGTATATCCCAGTTTCCTTTGTAGCCAGTTCCCAGACTATGATATTCCTAGAAATCCATTCTACATTTTAAATGATGAATTCAGTTTTCAATTGTGAAATCACACCCAAAATTCTCAAATGTCTAGAACTCATAGCTCACAGCTAATAAACCTTCATCTGATAGACACACTAGCCACTCATGGATATTGTATAAGCACTAGAGGTTCACTGGAGAAAATACTATCAAAGAGCCTGAATGAAGTGCAACTGCATTATTGGCAGACAAGACTGCCCCTTCTCTTTTTCTTGTGAGTCTGAGTTTTGTGGTAAATATTCCTCTGACTGAGTCCTAAACCATTCATTTTCTACTTCTGGTCACTTTGTATCTTTACGGAGATGTGCCCAGTATTGTTTTTAGGCCTTCAATTTGGGTGCAGTGCAGAAGATTGGAGTTAGAAGGAGACAGTTCTAGAGAAGGTCACGGGTGCAGCTAAACTATAAGCTTATGATGGTATGACCACCCATCATACTGAGCCCTCAAGCCCTGCTCAGGCAGAAATCCCACTAAAATCAATGAATAAAGCCAATATCAGTGGACCAATTCTCTTTGCAGGCAGGAAAGACTTACTATTCACAGTAAGATTGGTGAGGGTTTAGTTGTATTGCCCTTTGTCTTGAAAACAAGATGTTGAAACAAATTAAACTCAAATTAAACATGAGTTTTATAAATAGTTCTAGAGCCACCATTTGTGTTCTGACCTTGGGCATATTCCCCTGTCTTTTTCTTTCCCAGGGTCTAGATAATGAACCAAAGTCTGTTCTTTGTGAATTTGTCTAGTGGATATGGGTCCAAACTGAACAACTCTGAAGATGATTGTTTCAGCAAGCAATGATCATCAGTTCTTGAAAAACTGGTAGTAGGGCCCAAGCAGTGCACCCACAGAGGCCCTCAAAATCCTAAGTCATATATAAGTGTCCCAGTAGCTTAGCTCTTAATTTTATAGCTCTGGGATAAAAGATTAAAGTTAGGAAAGGTCTCTGTGGTGATTAGACAGCGGCAATTAGGAAACAGTCTAAAGAAGAACAAAAGAAGAAAGAATAGAGAAAGGGCAACAGAAATACAGGGCTATTGAAGAGGTCCTTCCCACGCAGGAGCACTGGGCAGAGGGTCTCCATTAACACCTCCCCATAACCAACCCGAAGCAGCTTATTTTTAATGGAGAGTTTCCTTCCATATAGAGGAAGGGGACTGAGAGGTCCAAAGTTGAGGTCTGAAGGGCTCATGAAAACTTCATTTCACACCATAAGTACCTATTTTGCTTTGAACAAACATTCAGCAGCAGGTTTTTGTGGCAGGTGGCAATGAGCAAGTCACTGCTGTTACTTTCAAGGCAGCAGTACAAGCAACCAAGACAGTTGCACATGTAGTTGTTCATGAGAAAAAGGAAAACAGATTTAGGTCAGCATTTATGCAAATTAAGTGTGGACACTGCTTTTTCAGTGCATGAATGCTGTGGCCCTTCAGTGCTCTGAACTATGGGCCCTCTCCCCTTACCCACCACTATTACAGCAGATGGAGATGAAATAACCTCTGCAATCACAGAGATGGGTTGCTCGTACTTGTGTGCTTATTCTTTGTAAATTTTTCACATCCATGCAAATCCCTGCCGAAAAGATGATTAAAAAACCTCAACCCCACAACAATAAAAGCCCAGCATTTTCTTGGAGAGGTGGGGGCGGATGGGGAATAAACACCATGGAAACATGTAGACAGATATATTCTTAGAATCAGATCATTCTCTTGTGTGGAAAGCCTTACTAATTCAAGCCTAAGTGCTGCAAGAATAAAGGGTTAGAAGGAAAAACACAGCTGGTGAAAATTGGGGGTTGCAGCTCTGCGTTTAATGTCTTCCACTTTGTGGCAATTTCTCTGTATTCCTCACATCATCTTCCTCATTGGCTGCAACAGGCTGTGGGGGGATGAGAAAAGCTCAAAAGATTGTCAATGCTGTCAGCAAAGTAAATTATATCTGTTGTCCAGTTTGTTCCATTTTGATTTCATGATGGGAATTGTAAGGGTGACTGTAAGCTCCAGTTTCAAGCTCTTTTAGTGACTCTTGGAAGTACGGTCTCACAGATTCAGACATGGAAGGATCTTCCAGGGCAGCCTGTTTAACCACTGCATCTATATATGCTACTCTATGCTGTCCTTGGGGATGTCATGCTTCTGAATGTTTCCACTGATTCAATCTCATTACATTGCGGCTCTCGCTACATTGTGGTGGCTCCACTGCACTGTTTTAGATTACTAAAATGTATTCTTGCCTAGGGGCTGGGCAAGCCTACCAAGGATTGTTCAGTTAAATTTGAGGGAGTCAGCTTGTGCACCAGTTCAGGCATCTCTTCCAGGGACAGGTTAGCACCCTGGATCTCATCCAGACCTGGCTTTAGTCCATCTACACTAATACCACACTCTTTAGTTTACCGTTAGAGCCTTGAGGTAAACTGTCCCTGGAGGCACAGCATGTTATTTTCAGAGATTCAACCAAGTGTTCTGAAGTGTTGTCCAAATGGGACAAAGCCAATACTCCAAAAATGACGGCAGGCTCAAGGCTGCTCATTATTAATAATCATCAAGCAGATCAAGTAGAATTACTTGATCCTAGAATTCAAGCTGTAATGGGCAAGTTGTACACAGAACATCTCAGGACCAGGTTCTCCACTACCCAGCAGTGTGAATAGGCCAATGCAACAACGTATAGTTGCATTTTGTATTTTCTCTGTACTCTGTTTTCATTTATATATACGATTGCTTAGATGCAGGGGTGTGGAGAGACCAGATATGTAAAACTGAGGCTGCACTAGGCAGTTTTGCATGCAGTGTCACCAGGCTCCAGCTGTAGAAAGCACATTTCACACAAAGATGAAAGCCTTTCTAGAGACAGGGCACTGTCCAAATTGTATTTAACTCAGAAGCAAAGCTTCCCCTGAAGGACAGTAACAAACTGATTAAAAATAATTAAAAAGAAGCCCCATTAGGGAAGGTTGGAAGAACTGAATCTGCTCAGATTAGAAAAAGATTAAGGGAAGACAACAAATGCCTACAAATACTTAAACAGGATGTTACAAACTGCACAGGGATTAATTTTCCTCCTTAGTCAACAAGACAATAAGAAATAACGGACTGCAGCAGAGACTGATTACAAAATACCAAATGACTCAATTTGTAACATTTGGATTTGCATCTGCTGCTGGAAGTTTCCAAGACTGAGGGGTCTTCAGAAATGGGCCTTGTTGCCGGCACAAGGGAGCAAGCTGCTAATGCTGGCTGATCATACATTAAGGAGAGTTTTGAGAATAAGAAGTTCAATCTTTCTACAATGCGTAGGAAAAATCATGAAGTGACGTATCGTAAGAGGTGCCTGTCTACTCAAATGATTCTGTGAACTGACTGCATATGAGACAAAGCCACCTGGCAGTTGTACTGGGAGAAAGTAAACCTTGTAAGACTGAGGCAGTATAGGAGATGTGCTCCTATAAACACTTAATCCTCCCTTTAACAAAGATCAATTCTTCAGCAAAGAGTCAACAAGGTTGTTTTGCACAGATTTTCATCCTGTCCAATACAGTTATTTCACATTAAAAAATTGGCTCCTTGTAAGTAAGTAATTATCTTACCTGCCACTATAGCAGTGTCAAACGGTTTTCCCTAAAATTTTTCTTTCACATTTCAGAAGAAGCCAATCTACTCACAAGTCTTATCTGCTGACTAAGAGAGGAGATTGGAAAGTGTATTGATCTTATTGATGTCAAGCCCTTCTAGGGAATAAAAGTTTATTGCTTTCCTGTCTCTGATTATCTTTTTGTGAGGATGTGGGTCACAGGCTGGGAAATAGTACTCCATGAGAGAAGAGACAGGCTTCACTACATGGGTGAAAAGCCGGAGGAGGCACAAGGGGAAGCATGAAGAAGGAAGCAGGAAACTGAAGGTAAAATTTGAAGAGCTACTAAGTGGATTAGGAGTCCAGGGCTTGTGGAAGGTCACAGAGCTTTCTAAGTTTTAAACATGCAGGTTTAACCTTGCAAAGTGTGGCACAAGACAGACATAGGTTTCATGAAATTACTAGTATATTTTTCAGGGCAACATGCTGAAATGTGCTAAGCTCCCTCCATTCCCACTGAGAGGAATGCAGAGATCTAGGTACCTTTCAAAGGATATTTTTCAGAAAGTAGGAAGATATAATTGAAAAGCATTTATAGAAAAGTTTAAACCAAGGGAATTACTCCATTGCCTAAACATTTCCGGCCAAGTGATTCAGCCCAGAGCTTTATCTGTTGTTCTGCTAAGTTTTAGGTAAGGCTCTTATTTTCAGATTTAAGGAGGGAGCAAAGAAAACTCCCTGCATCCACATATATGTCCTTGGAAGACTATCACAAGAGACGCCAAGGCCCTGATTAGGCACCTGCAAGTCCTCATGTTGTACACATGACTGCATATGGAAAATCTCAAGAGCATGATCAAGATTTTACAAAATAGAAGGTGAGATCTTGACCTTTTGAAATTAATTGGAATTCTGACATTGACCCCAGCAGGAGCCCAGATTCAAACCTTGGTAGGTACCCTGAATTGCAGAGGACCTAAGAACCTAACAGTCTGCTTGAACTTTGAATGCTCAGCACTTTTAATATCAACCCATTAGCCTACATCATTAAGTTTAAGGAATGACCTCTCCATCACCTAAAATTTTCAGCTGCAAAACTGTCTGATTTACAGACATTTTCTTATACCGTTCTGTACTTTCCTTTCAGTGTAAAACGGACAACCAACTCTATCTCAGGATTTAGTTGGAGAGAGGGGATCTTTAAGTCTGGATTTCTAATCTAATTAGCTGTGCAGATTTATTTCCTAATAAAGCAAATTTTAATTTCCATGACCTCACTACGGATCCAGGTGATCTTTCAAAGCGTTATCTACTTGAGAAGAGAATAGCCTCCTATCTCTGCACTCTTGTGGAGATGCAGCATCCAATGGGTTGTCTATGAAAAGTCCACTCTTCCTTGGCTCAAAAGGCAAAGGCCAGGGAGTAGAGTTATATATGAGTCAGATTTCACTAATGAGACAGTGGCTCACACTAAGTTTAAAATATATATATACATATCCTACCCTACTTACTAAAATTCTTTCTTCACTCTCGGAAATTGAAATTTTGCATCTTTTCTATTCTTTACTATCCAGAAGTACTCTTCCTTTTGATCTCGCTAGCTTAATCCAGAATGCCCTTTTCATGGACATTTAGAGACATTAGAGACATATGTTTCTACATATAAATATTAAAGCCACAACGCTTCTTATAAGTGTGCCCTGTAGTAATTGCCCAATCAACATCTGCCCCCAGAGTAGCACAGACCTCTCTGCAGAAGGAAATATGTGTCACATCTCAGATACCTTCTTTATCACAAAGCAAACACTGATCAGAGCCAACTTCTATCCACTTTGTCAGTATAACTCAGAGGAAAAAATTCATATGGGACAATAGTACTCTTAGGATCGTTTACAGCAGCTTAAGAGTATGTCTGTCAGCTCAGGTGTTCAGGTGCTTACTCAAACTTTGTATTTCATGGCCTTTAAACATAGGTGATATGTTTTTTTCTTTACAAACTAAATTTCCTCCTCTTCAATTACTAAAATTTTATCTGCAGTGCTAACTCTTTATCTTTTGTAATCTTCTCTAGGAATAACTGGGAACTGATGATAACAAATATTTCTTTTGTTTCCAAAGCAAGCTTTCTATCAAAGCCATAATGTAAAAGGCTAACTATATGGATGCCCCTAAAAATGACCATCAATGTGCATTAATTTAAGGTCTCAGTTCACCATACTGTCTCTAAAGAAAAAAAGAAAAGCCCAGAAAATCAGTGAAAAAAGCTGGCTGAATACCAAACAAAAGCTAACAGCTAAAACCCAGGTTGCTGCAGGGACGCCATAAAAAAAATCAGACCATCTGCAGCAGTCATGGTAGAAAATCATTTAGCAGTGAGTACATGCTTTTGGCTCCTGTTATTAGATAACTGATAACTGAGTTCTGAATGATTCACATCCAGTCACGCAAATGACGCATGGACCCAAAAGTGTGGGGATTGGCAGGGTCTTTCATAACACGTGCCTTTGGAGAAAATGATGATAACTTGTGTATAGGTTTCACGATACTAAATGGTATACACTGCCAAAACTATTTTCATGTTTATTTCTGATACCTTTTACTCTCTCCTGTTTCCCCTGAACTACCTATAAATCCTCTCAATCACACAAAGACTGGAGGAATGTGAGCTAAATGTGATAAAAAGACAGGTTTATTATATATAGCCATAGTTGAGCCGTGCAGTAGTTTTGCCCAGTTCCTTTTCTGACTTAACTTCTGTTCTTCTTCATTATTTTATTAATCTAGACCCTCTTTTCAAGTAAAGGCAATTTTTGTGCTCTGAGACCCAGCTCCCCTTGTGGTTTGATCTCTGCCCTTTATCTCAGGCATGAGAGGGAAGCTGGAGTCACAATTATAAACTAAATTTACGAGGATAAAGAGACAACTGCTAGCTGTTCCACATAGAGACTACTGCAGATAAGCTACATCTTCAAAGGGAATCTTGTAAACCCGAACTCACTGGTGGGTAAAAGGCAGCTTCAGGCTTGTGTTTAAGAGAGAAGCTGATATTGATTAACAGTGCAAGCTGCCTCAGCCCAGGTTATCCTTTTGTGTGCTTTGGGTCATCTTGAGTTAAATTCCATCATGCATTGCAGCACATCCTACCATCCTGGAGAACCAGGTGTCATAATATGCCAGTCCTCAAAGTTAGTAAGAGTCCGTGTTAGCCTTATACAGATCGGACTGAGCTGTGTGCGAATTATATTCCTGGACCATAACATATCGCTGCAAAAGGTGATGGCAAGAGCTGAATCCAGAAACGTGTTTATATCTGGTTTACAGGTGAAGGCTAAATCTGATTTTAACTCCTATAGTATAATTGTATTGCCACCGAATTTCCCAGCACATTAGAAATTACAAGGTAGAAACTAAAGCTATTGAAACTTCCAGAATTAGGGTAAAGGACAAGATGAGATTGCATTTAGATTAAAGATAATATGTCTCATCTAAACATGATCGATACCAATATCAGAGTTATGATAATTTATTCTAACATCATTATGATAAAAGTCATAATCAGGAGTAGTGCTGGCATGAAAAGGGATTTATGAGGCCTTTCTTATAAAACCTATGAGCTGATCAGTGTAGTGCCTTTGTAACATTAATGCCATGGGTAAAGCACATAGTTATCTGTCACAAATACTTCTACATCAGTAATTTGGGGATGTACGAGATATTTCACTCCTGCAGAGAGGGTCTTTACATGACATTCTACTCAACAAAGATACATTGCAAATCTTCAAACCAATAAGCCATGTGCCATCTTTCAACATTAAAATATCGATGGAAAGTCAACATTTACATTTGATTTAACTGCGCCAGATAAACCCTCCCATTTTACCCACTAATATTCTGAGTTAATTAAAGCTTCACGCTAGCAACCACGCCTTCACTGTATAGAACAAGCAAGGAAGCTAAAGCCCTGAAATTTCAACATAGCCATAGCACATGAGCAGGCCTTTCAGCTTATCATTTTCGGATACGTACCCAGTACAGTACATCTGTCCAGCCCTCCATCGTGATGCACTGAAACACCGTCAGCATGGCAAAAGCAAAATTGTCAAAGTTCGTAATGCCATGTTTAGGTCCCTCCCAGCCTGCCTTGCACTCCGTGCCGTTCTGACACTGCCGCCCATGTGCAGACTGGGGGGCACAGGGAGACGGATCATCTTCTGCAGGTGTATCTTAAAGGAGAGGAGGGAGAAAAAGGAGGTGAAGGGAACTAATTGCTATTTGACATACTGATAAGCGAGTAAAAGATATCTGATTTTAACAAATACATTTTGCAGTGAATTTCACAGATTTCTCTGGGAATACACAAGCAACTGTATTAATTTCAATGGGCAGAGGGATGTTTTGTTGTGCTTCACTTTCTTTTTGTAAAAATAATGGCCAAGCTGTCAAATTTTACAGTCAAAACTGAGATGGACATTTTTTTAAGGCATACCCTTCTATGAGGAAGGAATCATGCCTTTCAACATGAGAGGGAGCGTTAGATCAAGTCTATTACATTTCTTTAGGCTGCATGTTGTGACCAGTGTTTTCATTCCGCAGTCACTTGGCATCTGGGTTAATCTTGGAAGGGAACTGCAGCACTGACTGGCACTCTGTTGAAGGAGGCTGAACCTCTGCAGCAGACAGGCTTCAGTGCTCTGAGATAGGTTGATATGGTGCTGGGCCACTGCTAAGTTCAGCAGAGAGTCTCTGGAGCTCTGCTCTTTTGGAGTTTAGAAGCTGTGTGGCATTTTATCAATAGCCCAGTGGCACTCGGAAGCTCTAAAAGACTACTGCTTGGTTATCCACCTTCTGTACAGGTGTTTCCAAAGATCTGAGAACCCATATAACAAGCCTGCCTAAATGTTTTGGTATATGAAAAATGCTACAGAAAACATATTTATAAGCACAAAACCTCCTGCAATAGGATTTTTTTAAATATACAGATTTCAGAGCTCAGTGCTACATTTATAACAGATGCAGGTATGTGTGTGGGAGCAGGTACTTATGTTTGTTTCTCATCTTATATGGAAAAAAAAAAGTAATTTTCCAAAAGTTATGATCACATTCTGATCATTAAAGCATGCCAGAAACAGCAATATTAGAATTAGATGCTGTAATGTAAATAATTCCAGACAGTATGGAGAAAGATATATACACTTTGAAGCTCTAAACCAGACTGACAATTCATTATAGTTCTAGCATTATGTTCAGAAAATGAAATCTGCCAACGTTATAAAAGCAGAAAATATAGAACTTCTGAAACAATTTCCTGCTGTAGAATATTTTCTTGATTACAATCCAAACTAGGTCCTAGGCATTGGCACCCACCACCACATGGGCAACCACTCCTGTTCAAGTTCAATAAATCAAAAATGCCGACGGTTAGATGAGTGAGTGACAATACAATTGAATTATTTTGAAATGTGAATATTTCTTTCTGTCAATAATTTGAAAATTCTTTCCTGATGGATTTGGTGCAAAAAGTTTCTTCCCCTCAATATAATTTCGCTTTCTTACTAGTTGCACTTCTAACCACGGTCACAGCTTGTGATTAAAAAAAAGGGTACTGGGCCTCAATTAGATATTCCTTTACAACGATACTTCTTTAAAATGAAGATGTATTTGTGTACAAGATTAATAATAAAATATAAGTTGTTCATTTCTGTGATGGCATCTCATTTGTAGCTCAGTCTGTTCGTGGTGAAATCATTACTTTAGTGTTACTTGAGCCTCTGGGAGATTTATTAAAGAACTCAGGCTGGCTTGTAGTGCCAAGGGTCCACATTAAGTCCACTACTGTGTTCAGCAGGAATTGACAGTTTTCCATATAGCCTTTACAGACAAGCCAACAACTGAGTGCCCAAGAAGAGCAAGCTAAACTGTCACCATTGAAGGCAGTCTTTACATCAAAGGTGATTCATATCCAAGAAGCAGAACAGAGGAACCACCACTGTGAAACCCCAGACAGGTACACAGCAGGGAGCAACAGCCACCTGTCTCCCGTGCCAGCACAAATGCTCCATTAGATATGGGGAAAGTCTCCCTCAGAAAATCTTTGTGTGTGCGATACAGTGTCCCCCTTACCTATCAGTCCCCCTTGCACATGGTAGCAGGTCTTATGCATCTTCCCCATAAATAACTCCAGTCCAATGATGGCATAGATAATAATGACAAACAGCACCAGCAGGGCAATATGCAACAAAGGGACCATGGCCTTGATAATTGAATTTAAAACCACCTGGAGACCTGTAGAGAGAACAGAAGGAAGCACTTATCAGAAAGAGAACAAAATTTAGAGAGGCTATAAATTGCACAGTAGTACATCATTTTTATTTCATTCCCCCTCACCTAAACTCATTATCTTGATGACGTAAAGATGTACATTTACAGATCACCTCCCTCCAGAAGATCCCCAGCATTTCACAAATTTACCATCACAGCCTGGATCACAGACTAAAGTAAAACAGATATTACGTAACCTGTCACCAAAATACCACCACTCTGGGGAAGGGATATATTAGCTATTTTGCCTGCTCTTGAAAACGAGACCTAAGGTGTTCCCCAGACAGTATTGAGGAGAGTTAAAGCATGGGAAAAACAAAGAACAACCAGAACTGAAAGAGGACAAGAACAGTGAGACACACAAGAGGGCAAATGCTGGGATACTGCAGAGCTGCACCCCAGAGCATGGGGAGAGATGGCAAACTGAAGTCATGCCCCTACTCTGATTCTGGGTTCTTCCAGAGGTCAAGTCAGTCTCAGGCAGAGCCTGAGCTGCTGAAGGACCACCAAACCCATACTGACTGAGAGCTCCTGGCCCTCTTAGGATCTCCCTGCACTCCAGATCCACCTCACTTTACTTCAGTCTGCACAGAGGGAGAGTCAGAACCAGCAGTGCTGGTTTTGCCCAAAGATTTAAGGATCGCTCTATAAGGTTGTCCAGGTCCCTAGATAGGGGTATGTCCTGGTTTCAGCTGGGATAGAGTTGGTTTTCTTTCTAGTAGCTGGTACAGTGCTATGTTTTGGGTTCAGTATGAGAAGAATATTGATAACACTCTGATGTTTTCAGTGGTTGCTAAGTAATGTTTATACTAAGTCAAGGATTTTTCAGCTTCTCATTCCCTGTCAGCAAGAAGGCTGGAGGGGCACAAGAAGTTGGGAGGGGACACAGCCAGGGCAGCTGACCCAAACTGGCCAAAGGGGTATTCCATGCCATGTGACATCATGTCCAGTATATAAACTGGGGGGGAGTTGGCCAGAGGGGGCAGTCGCTGCCCGGGAACTAACTGGGCATTGGTCAGAGAGTGGTGAGCAATTGCATTGTGCATGACCTGTTTTGTACATTCCAATCATTTTATTATTATTATTGTCATTATTATCACTATCAGTTTCTTCCTTTCTATCCTATTAAACTGTTCTTATCTCAACCCACGAGTTTTATTTTTTTTTCCTGATACTCTCCCCCATCCCACTGGGTGGGGAGGGAAGTGAGTGAGCAGCTGCGTGGTGCTTAGTTGCTGGCTGGGGTTAAGCCACGACAGGGTATGAACAAAATATTATTACATGGCTGTTGTTAAGGCATGAGACTGGTATAACTCATAATCATGAGCAAGCCAAACATTTCTAGAATGGCCCAGGGAAGGTGACTTGTAGCCAAGTTTGCTAAAGCACTAAGCAGCTGTACACTCAGATGCAGTTGACTCAAGTTGCAGATTCACGGGCCTCTCTCTGTCTCCTTCTCATTCGTAAAATCAGAATAACAAAGCCAGCCTCCTAAGCCTTTAGTAAGGATTTGCATTTACAAAGGTCTTAATGTTATTATTACTGGTGGCAGTGATGGCAACCACTGTCACTGGCAGGTTATTAATGCTGGAAGTATTGAGAGACCTCTAGAACTCTATAGTCTACAAATAGCCAGATCAGAACAATTACGAGCTCATGATTTTGCAATGACTGAGAGCCAGAAGCCATTAATGTCTCCTGCAAATGCTGTCATCTCCTCAGAGAAGTTGATATTAGCTGTGATTTTTGAAAAATGTGATTCATAAGTTGTAAATGTCTGTTATACGTCTGCCAAGAGAATTTGTGATAACTATTAACTTTTAAAATCTCTCATCTAACATCTTGGATTTTCATTTTTGCTACTTTTTTTTAAACTAATTTAAATACTGTCTAATAAGGATGACACATCTTTTGACAAGCACTTTCACTCATAGGCAATCCACTTGCCAATTCACAGCTAAGGCTGAGACTTTGTGTTTGCTCGCCAGCCACAATGGAATGCAGCAGAAGCAATCAAAGGTGGCATCAGCTGCCAGACCAGCAAGATCATTCACTGCCTGCTAGTAATCCAAAGCTGGCTACCAGCATCCCTTTAGTCAGAATATTTTTTGAGGTGCCTGCAATCAGTTCCATTATCTGTTTATGGTTCATGCTACTATCCAAAGTGAGTGATATTAGCATAAAACATTCTAGCTTTCACAAAGAGATCCTTATATGGAGTACAATATTGACAGGATCAAAACTCATCCTATGCAAGAGTGGGCCGTTCTGCTTGCTCAGTTACCTCTAGGTAGTTTGTATAAGCAACGTCTCTGGGGAAACAATATTGCTGCGATTACATGAGGCAGGCAACCTTTTCCCTTAGATGGTCACCTCATTCAGTCTACTAATTCTAAATACATACAGAAAATTAATTGCAGTCCACATCAACTTCATTCCAATAGTTTACAGCAGCTGAGAATGTAACATTCACCAGAAAATTAAAACAATGTCCCACCTTCTCCCAAACAATGTACAATACAAGAAAGTTAAAAGACTACAGATGGCTGTGAACCTGGAAAACCGCCACAAACTTTGCAGATTGAAATATTTGTAGCTTCAAATAAATCTACACAAAAGCAAATAAAGGCCCCCATTTTTAGTGATTTTAGGAGCCTTGTTAATCCAAAATGTAGCCAAGATCACAAGGTTGAGTTCTAATACCAGATGTTATGCAATTTACCCTTAATTATTATTATTAATTGATTTAATATTCATCATAGCATATACCCAGTGCTTTTGAGAGAGTACTGAGGAAAGACACAATGATGAACAAAAAGCTCTCTCATTTTAAAAGTAGCTTCATTATCACCCACGACATGAAAGTGCTGCAGTGTACTACAGATGTCCAGTGAAGATATCTGCACAAACCACTGTCCTTTGTGTTAGCAAAGCAGTGGATGTGACATCAAAGGCTTGCACCATAAACATGAGATGACAAGGTGTTTAGACAGTCAAGGGGAACATGTACCACCAGAAGATTTAGATGAGCTTCAGCTAGCTTCATTAGAGAAAAGCTTCTTGACGATAATAAACCAACTTTGAAGAAGAGATGAGCTACTGAATACTGTTAGCATGACTTGATGTGTGTGCTGGGCAGTACCCTGTTAGGGCAGTCTATTTTTAAATCCAGATGATTCCACTAATTAGCAAGCTTATATACATTACTATTAAAGTATTCAGAGAGTTTCTAAAAGCTTAAACCTGCTAACTATGCAGCAACTTTGGAAATATCCTCTCAGAGGACGTAATGAATGCTACTTGTAGAAGGGCAAGGGATATATGCATATAACCATGCTCTGTGTATTGTTGTCAAGCTTACTGCTCCAATATAGCTGCTGGCAGTAACTTACTTTATTCTCAGTTCAGGCAGCCACTTTCAACATGAATAACTGTTGCGAGGAATGGCATGAGGAACCAGGCCTGGACAATTGGAAAAGTCGGTGTTGTAGCAAGGGGGGAGACCAGGGAGAGCAGATAAAAAAGGGGTTAAAGGACTGGGGCAGAGCCATGGGTAGGTGGTACAAACAGACACTTTTTAAATAAAAAACCCACGTGTTTCAAAACACATCAAATCTGCGTTCTGAAAACTGAGAGATGCAGATCAGTGTCTGTGGATGATCAGCTGCATTTCTGATCAGGGTAAATCAAGGCGAGTCATCCCCTTACATGCAGTCACAAAGCTTTTTCTAACCAATGGCAAGAGCTTCTACACACTTCTACGTGCTCATTCCCTGTGCAGAGGAAGAAAAGACAGTTGAACTTATAAAAAAAAGAATTCTCTGTCCCAACTCATGCACGGTCTCAATCTTTCCACACTGTGACACATAGATATCACCCAACATGGGCTCTCACAGTACAGGGGCAATAGAGTCCCACTTGCCTGATGCTCTCTGTAAAACACCCCTGCGCATCTTTGGCATTTTCTCCCTTGTGGAGGTAAGGCTTGAACTCCAATGAGCTGTGCAGCTTATAATCATAATTAAATCAGAATGCCTGGTGACCTGATCAGACTGCAAAGCTGGCCTCTGGATTTCAAGTAGGTGATGCCAATAACTGCCTTCCCACAGCAGAGTGAAGAGCTGTGTTTTTACACTGCTTTATAGAGGCTGGCAATGCCATCGTTGGCCAACCATAAACACAGAGTCCTGAACTTATGTCCTGGCAAGTAACTTTAAAAATAAACAGTTTTCAAATATTTGGCATTCTAAATGTGCTTATTCATTCGTGGAAGCTCTCTCCATGTGCTAGACACTCTCCAGACATCTGTGAAGGCACAGCAGCCGCCTTGAGGAGCTCAATCCAGGCTGGACAAAGAGATAACTGCACAGAGGTTAGGAAAAGTGCCACAAAAGGGATTGTTTGCAGTTTTTCAGCCCACACTTTTCTTCTGTTAATAATTGAAGATCTTAAACAGCTCTTAGTATTTATTTTAAAAGCACTTCAGTTTACCTTAAAAAAACCCTTCTTGGCTGCATTCTGTTGGCTGACACTGACTCCATAAATGTTTCAGTAAGCAAAACACGTTAATACCATTCCCTGGGCTCACAGAATTTAGCATTTATTTACACTGATAAAACATTTTAAATATTTATTACATGGGAACAACATTGCTTTTTATACAAGGTCAAGCCCTTTTCAGCCCCTGGAGGACTGCATTGACCCAAGGGTTTAGGGCACAACTAAGGAGCAGAGGGAACAGGGAAGAAAGAAGGAAAAGAGCTTATACCAAGCAACATTGATCTTTCTCAAAGCTATGGGAGATACGCTGTTTGGGATGCTGCAGGTGTTTTAGAGCCCTTACACAATGCTGTACTTTTTTCTCAGGAAGACAATCATAAGAAGGGCTGGTTGCTGTCTCATCAATTCAGGCAGTTATTGAAGAATGTGCTTATCTCTAAGCATGTAAGTGTCTGCACTAAAGCAATGGGACTACCTACATACCCCCTTGTGTACTTACAAGCTTTTTTGGATTTCAACCAATGCTCAGCAAGATGGCACACACAAAAAAAGTGCACCAGACCCAGCTGCTAAAATGCACTTGGCATTGCTGCGCTGTGGAACATGTCCAAGGAAACTAATGGTAGGTTGGTCTCAGAAAAAACATTTGGGCCTTGCCCAGCACAGCTCTATCTCACATTTTCACGTGTCTTCAATTTTGGATCAAACTTGGTTTGCTGGACAGGGTGATTTCCTGTTCTCATCATATTAGTAGTCCAGATCTTCAGAGAAAGTGTATTCCAAGTCTACTCCTTCATTGGTTTTGCAGGGCTATATTTTGCCTACACCACGGCGTTGCCTGAACCAGGAGTATGAGAAGGAACAATCTCATACAAATGACCCTCTGGGAATGAGCAGGAATAAAAGGGAAAGGAGAGTACTTTCAGCTCCATCCATCCCTCCTCTCCCTCCTGATACACACACAAACACACACAGATTTTCATATTTAAGCCAGTGCCAAGGGTGTGGGAGGTAATTATTTTTTCTGCTAATATAGTTCAGAAGAAAACTACTACTTTCTGCAAGCAAGGAGGAAGCAGGGGAGGATTTGTGACTCAGCACAGTGCCTGAGTCAGATCACTTCTGGGAACCACTCTTAAGTGGTAGAGTTTATGCGCCATCCCCAGCCATGAGCTAGGCCTACCCACAAATCACAGTTATTTCTGATGATACACTAAGAGACTGCCACTACAGTTATCTCTATTTCCAAAGCACAAGCAATATAACCAGTAATATTCCCCAAACTGGATGTTTATCACTTAATAAACATAGGCATTGGCTAAGAAAATTGAAAAATATTAAATATTCATAAATATGAAAGGTTTTATACCAATTTTAAAGGAAGGCTGGAAAACAACAGACATTTTTATCACAAAACAGACCAAAGTCATGGCAAGATATCTTAGATAAGTACATCTGCAATGATTTGTGAGGGAAAACAGTGAGGACTTTCTTCACCAGTGTTGGAAAGGAAACTCATATGGCACAGTTCAGTTAAGGACAGTTGTACAGTAACAATTCAGGGAGGTAGTCCCTTACTACTGTCTTGCTGGAGTCTCAAAATATTAGTGCCACATTTCTAGATAAAGCAAATTCTGCGTCTGTAGTGCAGTGTTCTTGGGGCTGCAGATGCCATTTCTATTTCAAGAATAACAAAGGTGGTCTTGGAATAGGAAGGAAAGACACAACACAGGACAGCAAACTAGCTGAAGCAAAAAGAAAGAAAAACTAGGAAAGACACTTTTCAAGCTGAACAGTGACTGTTTTGGAGTAAGTAATACCATTTAAACTTATATGAATGTACAATTCAAAACCATGTGCTGCAACTAATAGAGAAAAGAAAGTTTTGGCATCTGCTCTGAATGTTCTCATTCCTTTGTTTTCAAACCATGTTTTCATTGACTTTTCAAACTGAAATACACACACACACACACAAAAGGAGATTCATACAAATGGGCTTGTGTATGCGAACACAATAGTTTTATGTTTGTCAAGTCTTGCAATACTGCCCTAGCCTCACCCTTTGAGGCGAGAAAGGAACAGCAAAACAAAAACAAAAGCCACAACAAAACCCAGCTCTTCCTTCTGGATCTTTTTCTCTTGGGAAGCAACTAATCTTCAGTATCCTCTGCTTGTCAGTGACTTAACTTAGCCAAACAATACAGCTTGCCCTCAGCATGGCGGCCACACAGCCCCAGCTTTTGGGTGCCTGAGGAGGATGGTTGGATAAATGTACATGCTGCCTTAGGCTCTTTGCCTCTCTGCTGGAAGAAACCTCTGCTACCACTCGTAGAAGCACCCTTCTCCCCTCCTAGGGGCCTTTAACCTGTAAAAATAGCTTTTTGTTCAAAGTACATGAGTGTTCACTTTATAAGAAAGTTGCTTGCTGATCAGAAGACCTTGCTCATCTTTCCAGTCCCAACACATTAGGTAGCTCCTACAAGCTCAACTTTATTCTCCAGCCATTTGATCTTAGCTCAGTTCATCTGAGGATAAGGTCCAGGCAAGATCTACAGACCTTCAATGTAAAAAAAAGAAAAAAAAAGATGTAGTGCCCCTCCCATGCAGCTACCTGCGTATAGAGGAGGAGCATGGAGAGAAGAGCAGCAACTAATTGCCTACCGAAAGTTGCACATGACAGAAAAAAGACCATTTTGAGCAAAACCACAAATGAAGTTCAGTAAGTTAACTTTGAGGCTGTTTTGAACAAGCACCAGAGCACGCTGAAAAGTAGTCTTATGCTGAGAGGGGGGAGGACGAGGTCAAGTATTCACTGCCAGACAGAAATTCCTAAAGACAGGCTGAAAGTAAGGTAGGAAAAGGGCATGCAGGAGCCCTGGCAGTTCCTAGGCAAGCAAGGATCAGCTGTCACCCCTTCCCAGGAAATAGCTTTGATTTTCTGCTGACAGGACAAACATGGACTCTCCAAGAACTCTGTTCTTGGGTTCATTGTAAAGGTTTTATCAATAATCACTGTGAAGGATCACAAATAGGAAAAACTTTTTTTTGCCCCTTTCTCTACAGAGCTATGCAAAACCAAAGACAGTCTGGCCAGAAGACTGCACTAGTTCTCAGTAAAATGATCCGTCCCACTTACACTTTTTAAAATTTCTTCTTGCTCAAGCACAGCTGTGACAGAGAACAGTCTTTCAAGCTCCAGCACAGGACCAAATTTTGGTCTAGTCCTGTGACACTGGATTCAGTCAGAAAACTTGTATAGGAATGTGTCAAAATGCTGTACTGCCTTTAGTCTGCTCAAGTGAGCATAACCCCCCCCGCCCCAAACAATAGTTAAGTAACCTCTGAACTGAGACAATGATGAAAAAGCTTTGTTTCAGAATGCCAAATACTGTTTGTACACAGCTCTGAGGAATGACTACACACATTAACATGTCCTAAGGATGCAGTTTTTGAAACAAGGAACTATGGACACCTATAAGTGCTAAAGCATCATGGTAACAGAAATGGGCCTAAAAAACTTGGGTCTCAGTTGTGAGTGTACCAGCATTTAAGTGGAGGACTAATGGCTGTTGGATTATAAATGCCTTGTAAAGTTGCCAAATTCTCAGGGTCATGAACAGCTTTATTTTTACCTGTTTATTCTCATAGCTCCCCAGGTAAGTGGACATTAGCCCCTTTTGTTCATTGTTAAATAATCCTTTCTGTCATAAAAAATAAGGAGTTGTCTTAGCTCCTTCTCCTGATGCTTTTTCTAGCTTATCACTTGTGAACAGGTTTAGAAAATTTAAAAGCTAGCAAGGTAATGAACATTAACAGGGATCCTGCAAATGTAAAAGTGCCTCCAGGAGTGATATTATTACAGTCTTGTAGTACCTGGAGAAAAATACATTGATGACAAAAATTGATCTTGCGTGTTAAACACTCCAAGCCTATCATAACTGGCATACCATGAGCTACGCTAATTTTTACCTTCTCATGTTAGAAAAAGCGCAACAGAACACTGGATAAGCCCTAAAACTTTCTCTTTAGATGGCTATCTATTTAGAAGTGCAGCACTGTATATGCCAAGCACAGGCAATACAGCCCTGGAGAAGAAAACTCACTTCACCTCTTGACTTTGGATAGTGCTTAATGAGCACAGTTGGGACTAAGCTCTGGAGAGACATAACATTTTCAAAATAGCTGTCATACAGGGTTTTCAAGAGTATTTTGAGAACTTAAAATAGACAGTTACCTGATCAGATAATGAAAGAATTTATGCAAACCACACAATGTGTGATCACTGCTGTGTTACTGTCTTGATGCACACGTGGGATTTGTTTTCTCTTTTTAAACTACTAAAACTGCTGGTAATGAAAACGCATGGTACAATGTCAAAATCCTTGAAAAGACATGGCCAGACAAGTCTGAACAACTCTGCATCAGTTTTAAGAAGAGAGTTTGTATTTAGGGACTCATCTATTCAGTGGTTAATCAGTCCCATCTCAGAATACCTAAAACTCCAGCTTTTTTTCTTTTCTACAGTAGTAAGACTGTTGCTTTTGATTTTTATAAATCTGATCAGTCTTAAAACTCTGCTTGCAGCCTCAGATAATAAAATGCCTCTAGGGGAAAAAATGCCTTCTGCTATAATAAGCAAAACCTCCTTTAGCTCACTAGGTAGCTCCAGTATATTTGGACAGAAAAATTAATGGTTGCAGTTTTCACAAAGATGTATTTGTCAGATGAAACAATGGTTCTTTATTGATATTTACTTTCTTTGTAACTTTCTTTATGACTTGCACAATTAAAAAGATTTTTGTACAGACTGTGTATGTATTGCTGGAACGCTTTGGAACTAAACGTTTATTTATTTTGAATTTCCTTTTACATAAAATAAGCTGTCAGGAGGGAATCATAAGGCTCTCCTGCTGCAAACTGAACAGCTAAATTAATCTACAAATATAAATCTGAGTGGAATTTGACCCCCTCCAAAGAAAATATTTTAAGTGAAATAACGATCTCAACACTGGAATGTGAAAACCAAAAGATGGGCTAAAGCTTGAGTTTAAATTACCACCTATATTGCGGAGGCAAGGGTGAGACTCAACCCTACATTCTTTCAATGGGCGCTGTTTATACTAAAGAAGAGAACTGTTAGATTTAAAACAGGACTTTGTAAAGCTTGTGTGTATGGATACATGGACATATTGGTTTGATTTCTGATCAAGACATCAAACCTGATTAAAAGGAAATTTATCTTTTGGAAACTTCATCTTTCGGTAACTTCTAATACATATTAAAAACCAATGTACGGCAACAACCTATGAGAAAACATCAATTGCAGAAATGCGCTGAACAAGGAACAACAGTTATTGCAGAAAAAATTACTAAACCCAACAGCCAATGCAAAACAAGACAGAAATGTCAGTCAGGCTGCTAGTTTAATACATTAACAGTTCTATAAAAGAAACCAAACCAACAGATTATACTTCTAAGATATGTAGCATTTGATATGTCCCGGTTCTCACACCAGGTGTGTACTACTGCCTTCAAAAAGGGGAGCCCTCTACAAGAATGGTATCTGACTGAAAGATGAGATGCTTGAAAAAAGTTTAGAGGGGAAGTTTTGTAATCTGATAATGAAATTGGATTGCTATAGATCTTTCTGCTCCTAAAGAAAACAAAATTTAGTAAGCCTTATGAAAAAAGTGACAAAACCAGAATTTTTATCATTTCTTCTATTTTTTTTATTCCATGAGCTACTTTCTGTCAGAAATGCTTCTGATGTAAAAAAGTTGAGCAGCTTTAGCATTACTGAAGTTGAAAAAAAGACTCCTTGCAGAGGGCTAGCAGATGTTTTCTGAATTGTGATTGATGTGGCAAGGCAAACCAGGAGTAAATAATCTAAAACTGAAAAAATAAGAGGCATAGCTATTCAGACAACTCAGAAAAAACAGTTGCAACAAAGGGCAAAACACATATGGGATAGGTTATTGTTACATGTGTTAAACAGGAATTGGATTTGCTTCTGGGAAAAAGGGAGATTAGGAAAGATGTCTGATCTCCTTCCCTTTTCCCTGGCAGAAAGAAAACTTTGATAAAATGTTAAGAGACTGGGCAGGTTAGGTGGGCTGTAGTTTGCCTTTGGTCAATACTTCCCCATGATCAGAACAACAAATTATTTGTTCCATTAGTGAATATCTTAAGCATAGAAAAATTTATTAGTTGTTCCTACCAGCCAATATTCCTGTGTTCTCAACTAGCACAGTAATATCAAGCAGATGTAACTCAGAAGGCAGTAGATGATTTTAGAGAAGCTAGATTAAAGAGAAGAGGGAAGGTCTCCAACAGATTTATGTAGCCACTGAAATTTTTAAATATATTTCCTCAGATTTGCCTCCTCTTAGTTCAGTGTGCTTTGTTTCTTTCCCTCCTATAGCACTTGTACAAGATGCAATATTATTACAAATTCAGATCATCACTGAAAAAAATAATTTATCTGGAGACTAAACAGAAGGCTTAAAAAGTATTCACTGGTTGAGAGAACTATCTGACTAGTCCGCAGCTCTGTGGTTTGCTGATATTTTGATAATGCTTTGTGAAAAACACAATAATAACTACAGGCAGCTAATAATGCTTTTGGAAGGCTGGGACAAACCGAATTAATTCATACGATGCTAAAGTCACAAAGCATCCATGTACTGCCTTGTGTCCTGAGCAAAACACTCTTTTATGAACTCTCTTGCGTCCCACTTCTGAGATGAATGCTACCCAGTGTGTTAGTCACCTCTTTGAGAGAGGATGAGAAAGCTTCAGACATGTTAAAAAGTCCCAACAGTTCAGTAAGAAATTAATAGATGTACATTCACTTTAAAGAAAATGAATAAAGGACTTCATTCCATACAGGATCTTAAATCAATAAGCAATGCGAAATTTAGCCAATTGAATCAAAGTATGAAATGACATTTGACGTAAGCTTGGGATGACATCAGATGCAGTAGAGATGTATGTCATCTGGGAAAGAACATAAGAAGAAAACAGAGTAGATCATATCCTTACTCTTTTGACCTGGAACACCAATATCTTCCCTTGCCCATCACAGAGACAGCAACAGCCAGCAATTACAAGCGAGCAACTGCGAACCCAACACACTCCTGCTGATACCAGTTAGTTACAATCTGTATGTATACTTCTGCTCCTTTTATGGTCCAGGCAAAAGCATACCTAAACAACGCAAACAGTTCTTTGGGGACAGCAGATGGCATTAGATTTTCAGATGCTTTAGGACAAGCATCTTGCTGGCATGGGCTCTCTCTCAGAGCCATGCCCTACACCCATTCTGAATGAGAACTCTGGGCATTACCTGAAGAATGAAAAAAAGGTGCTAGAAAGAAAGTCTGATCTGTCCAGAGCACTTCTGAAAAACCTCTGACTAAGCCAAGTTAGGATTTTTTTTACTATCTCCACGTCTCCTCTTTGATGTCAGTGTGGGTTCTATTTTCTTCCTTTGGAAGGGACTGCCTACACCCTGATGTGGTTCCACATTACGGTATTAGGATTTTTTGTTTTGTTCTGTTGTGAAGACACGTTGAATAATCATGCCAGCATGCAGAGTAATTGGTAGGATAAAGGCTGACACAGTTATTTGATACATTCATAGTTAGTGCTATTTTTAAAGGAGCTACATAACCAAGATCAAATAATAAATATTTCCCTGTTTTCATTGGCATTCCTTAAATATGAGAGAAAACTTTATTACAACAAGAAGGCTGTGCCTCTGTGAGCAATCTTCTTTACCAAGTCAAACCCCTTTTTGCTACACGGAGTTAACCTCTTCTGCCATAAATTACATCATTCTGCAGGTTGTACCACTCAAAGAAACATGCTTTAGGTCCTGATTGTGTAAGCCCTGCTCACAGGAATGATCTTTACCTATGGGAGTTGCTATGCTGGAATCAAATTACTCCCTTGAGTAACAGTGACCTAAGTAAATAAAGGACTTGCAAGTATGTGTAGAGTTCTAAGTTAACTACAGAGAAATAAGCTTAATGAGGACATTTGGTTCAGACTGTTCTCTCCATTTTTCTCTCCACTTCCTTCCCATTTGTAATGAAAGCAAAACAAATTGGCCACTTGAGATTAAATACAGCTAGGCTATGACATGGGAAAGGTGGTGCAGCTTGTCCTCACACGGTGCTCTTTGAGCTGGAGAGATGGTACACATGGCTGAGAAGTCTAGTTCAAGAATGAAGGAGAACATAAGAAATCTGCTTGAGAGCACGTTTCCTACAGCTTTTAGAGCCCAAGAGAAAAGAAAGGAACTGGCTTGGCAAAAGCTGACATTATTAAATGCAATAACAACAAAGTTTAAGGCAGAATTAAGATTTGGAAGCCAAATTTTGTCCAAGTATATTTGCAGCAATTCCCTCTGTTGTCAATGACCTGTATCACATCGGTTTGGTGGCAGTAAACTGCGAAGTATAGGGTCTCCTCCAACTTACTCTACTCTTTTGTACCTACACACAAACGCTTCACACTTTGGAAGCTTTGATCGGGCCACTTCTGTCTCCTCAGTTGAAGGCAAGCCAGAAGTCTCCACTGGTATGCTGTTTATACCATAACTTTACATGCATCAGGAGGGTAAATTTAAGGCCCTAGCTCCACCGGTGACAGTGTATAAATGCAAACCATGTGCAAAAAAGATGACTGTCAACTATACTTTGCCAGAAGCATACACATTTTGAAAAAAAATTGTCTTCCTGACTGCCAGTTAGTATTTGCTTAAAACTTAAGACTTAATATGTGCTATTCAACATATAGAAGCAGGCAACGGCTCACATTTCTTTGCTGTGTTCCCAAAAGAGATGTCATTTTGGATTTCTTTAATTCTCTGTGTTTATTACCTCAATTACATTATTTCCTCAACTATATAAAGTGGTGATAATTTTCTTGGGCTGTGCAGAAAACAATGAGAAATTACAGTTGAAAATTTTGATTGTGCACTAAAAAAAAATAAATCCCAAATGCAAGCCAAATGACTGCATTGGGTGTGTTTGTTTCAACAGCTGTAAAATGGAATCATTGCAATAGATTGAGCTGCATTGTCTCGGTGGTTGGGAAGGGCATCGCAAACCCAAGCAGGAGGGCAATCAGAGGCCAGACAGTCAGGTGCCAGCGATGGGATAAGGTGAATGTCACCACTGCACACTGAGATACAGGAAGAACTAACTACATGTAGAGTTGCTCTAATTCCCATCCTCACCCTCCAGTAAAGTGGTTTGGCACACTCAAGCTGACATGACGCTACAAAGGAGAATAGTGAATTTCACCCTGGGAAAGGGCATGTAAGGGTAGTTAAAAATCACCATTTCATTCTCCCTGCTTTATACAGTACAGGCAGAACGTAAGGTTTCAGAGGTGGCGTGCCTGCAGCAGGAACTGGGATCTCTGCATGGTGCTTGATCCTTATTTACTGGCCCAGCCTTCTCCACACACTGGGTAGAGTGGTTTCGAGGATGCTTCAATTATACCTGAGTTCAGTTTGGCCTCTAGACAAATTCAGCTTTACAAGGATTACACAAGAGAGAAAACGTTGTGTCTGTTCCCCCCTGGTTAGGTATACTATCTCCAAATCAGGTGTAGTTGAAGACTAAGCCTTCAGTATAGTACCAGTTTCTAGCTCAGAGCACTAAGAGGCCTTCTGATAGGCAACAAGCATCAAACCCCCATTTTTTTGTAAATCATTAAAGAGCAAATTCAGAGTCCTGGAATCAAACATGAGATAGAAGATTTGCTTAGTCTTATGTTCAGAGGATTACCATGGTGAGCCTGACATGTCCCTACTGTCTTAAACTCTGTAAGTTACTCTATATTTTGTTATAAAAGTCCCCTCATTTTTCTTTCAGTGGGGGGTATCTCTGAATTATGAGATCATACAGACAGAATTCCCCTATGATTTGAAATCATTAGATTAGATCATATTCCCTTAAAAGGGGGGGGGGGGGCGGGTGTCCC